>NC_141546.1:64905000-65205000 GCF_021556685.1 Rattus norvegicus | reverse complement strand
GAAGAGACCACCAACACTGCTCACCCCTGCCCACATCCCTGGCCCAAGAGGTAACTGTATAAGGCCTCTGGGCTCCCGTGGGGGAGGGCCCAGGAGCGGCAGGACCCCTGCCTGTGACACCGCCGGAACCTGAAGGAAACAGACCGGATAAACAGTTCTCTGCACCCAAATCCCATGGGAGGGAGAGCTAAACCTTCAGAGAGGCAGACACGCCTGGGAAACCAGAATAGACTGCTCTCTGCATATACATCTCGGACGCCAGAGGAAAAAACCAAAGGCCATCTGGAACCCTGGTGCACTGAAGCTCCCGGAAACGGCGGCGCAGATCTTCCTGGTTGCTGCCGCCGCAGAGAGCTCAAGGGCAGCACCCCACGAGCGAACTTGAGCCTCGGGACCACAGGTAAGACCAACTTGTCTGCTGCAAGTGACCTGTCTGGTGAACTCAAGACACAGGCCCACAGGAACAGCTGAAGACCTGTAGAGAGGGAAAACTACACGCCCGAAAGCAGAACACTCTGTCGCCATAACAGGCTGAAAGAAAACAGGAAAACAGGTCTACAGCACTCCTGACACACAGGCTTATACGGCAGTCTAGTCACTGTCAGAAATAGCAGAACAAAGTAACACTAGAGATAATCTGATGGTGAGAAGCAAGCACAGGAACCCAAGCAACAGAAACCAAGACTACATGGCACCATCAGAGCCCAATTCTCCCACCAAAACAAACATGGAATATCCAAACACACCAGAAAAGCAAGATCTAGTTTCAAAATCATATTTGATCATGATGCTGGAGGACTTCAAGAAAGACGTGAAGAACTCCCTTAGAGAACAAGTAGAAGCCTACAGAGAGGAATCACAAAAATGCCTGAAAGAATTCCAGGAAATCATAAATAAACAAGTAGAAGCCCATAGAGAGGAGTCACAAAAATCCCTGAAAGAATTCCAGGAAAACACAATCAAACAGTTGAAGGAATTAAAAATGGAAATAGAAGCAATCAAGAAAGAACACATGGAAACAACCCTGGAAATAGAAAACCAAAAGAAGAGACAAGGAGCTGTAGATACAAGCTTCACCAACAGAATACAGGAGATGGAAGAGAGAAACTCAGGAGCAGAAGATTCCATAGAAATCATTGACTCAACTGTCAAAGATAATGTAAAGCAGAAAAAGCTACTGGTCCAAAACATACAGGAAATTCAGGACTCAATGAGAAGATCAAACCTAAGGATAATAGGTATAGAAGAGAGTGAAGACTCCCAGCTCAAAGGACCAGTAAATATCTTCAACAAAATCATAGAAGAAAACTTCCCTAACCTAAAAAAAGAGATACCCACAGGCATACAAGAAGCCTACAAAACTCCAAATAGATTGGACCAGAAAAGAAACACCTCCCGTCACATAATAGTCAAAACACCAAACGCACAAAATAAAGAAAGAATATTAAAAGCAGTAAGGGAAAAAGGTCAAGTAACATATAGAGGCAGACCTATCAGAATCACACCAGACTTTTCGCCAGAAACTATGAAGGCCAGAAGATCCTGGACTGATGTCATACAGACCCTAAGAGAACACAAATGCCAGCCCAGGTTACTGTATCCTGCAAAACTCTCAATTAACATAGATGGAGAAACCAAGATATTCCATGACAAAACCAAATTTACACAATATCTTTCTACAAATCCAGCACTACAAAGGATAATAAAGGGTAAAGCCCAACATAAGGAGGCAAGCTATACCCTAGAAGAAGCAAGAAACTAATCGTCTTGGCAACAAAACAAAGAGAAGAAAAGCACACAAACATAACCTCACATCCAAATATGAATACAACAGGAAGCAATAATCACTATTCCTTAATATCTCTCAACATCAATTGCCTCAACTCCCCAATAAAAAGACATAGATTAACACACTGGATACGCAACGAGGACCCTGCATTCTGCTGCCTACAGGAAACACACCTCAGAGACAAAGACAGACACTACCTCAGAGTGAAAGGCTGGAAAACAACTTTCCAAGCAAATGGTCAGAAGAAGCAAGCTGGAGTAGCCATTCTAATATCAAATAAAATCAATTTTCAATTAAAAGTCATCAAAAAAGATAAGGAAGGACACTTCATATTCATCAAAGGAAAAATCCACCAAGATGAACTCTCAATCCTAAATATCTATGCCCCAAATACAAGGGCACCTACATACGTAAAAGAAACCTTACTAAAACTCAAAACACATATTGGACCTCACACAATAATAGTAGGAGATTTCAACACCCCACTCTCATCAATGGACAGATCATGGAAACAGAAATTAAACAGAGACGTAGACAGACTAAGAGAAGTCATGAGCCAAATGGACTTAACAGATATTTATAGAACATTCTATCCTAAAGCAAAAGGATATACCTTCTTCTCAGCTCCTCATGGTACTTTCTCCAAAATTGACCATATAATTGGTAAAAAAACGGGCCTGAACAGGTACAGAAAGATAGAAATAATCCCATGCGTGCTATCGGACCACCACGGCCTAAAACTGGTCTTCAATAACAATAAGGGAAGAATGCCCACATATATATGGAAATTGAACAATGCTCTACTCAATGATAACCTGGTCAAGGAAGAAATAAAGAAAGAAATTAAAGACTTTTTAGAATTTAATGAAAATGAAGGTACAACATACCCAAACTTATGGGACACAATGAAAGCTGTGCTAAGAGGAAAACTCATAGCGCTGAGTGCCTGCAGAAAGAAACAGGAAAGAGCATATGTCAGCAGCTTGACAGCACACCTAAAAGCTCTAGAACAAAAAGAAGCAAATACACCCAGGAGGAGTAGAAGGCAGGAAATAATCAAACTCAGAGCTGAAATCAACCAAGTAGAAACAAAAAGGACCATAGAAAGAAACAACAGAACCAAAAGTTGGTTCTTTGAGAAAATCAACAAGATAGATAAACCCTTAGCCAGACTAACGAGAGGACACAGAGAGTGCGTCCAAATTAACAAAATCAGAAATGAAAAGGGAGACATAACTACAGATTCAGAGGAAATTCAAAAAATCATCAGATCTTACTATAAAAGCCTATATTCAACAAAACTTGAAAATCTTCAGGAAATGGACAATTTCCTAGACGGATACCAGGTACTGAAGTTAAATCAGGAACAGATAAACCAGTTAAACAACCCCATAACTCCTAAGGAAATAGAAGCAGTCATTAAAGGTCTCCCAACCAAAAAGAGCCCAGGTCCAGACGGGTTTAGTGCAGAATTCTATCAGACCTTCATAGAAGACCTCATACCAATATTATCCAAAATATTCCACAAAATTGAAGCACATGGAGCACTACCGAATTCCTTCTATGAAGCCACAATTACTCTTATACCTAAACCACACAAAGACCCAACAAAGAAAGAGAACTTCAGACCAATTTCCCTTATGAATATCGACGCAAAAATACTCAATAAAATTCTGGCAAAACGAATCCAAGAGCACATCAAAACAATCATCCACCATGATCAAGTAGGCTTCATCCCAGGCATGCAGGGATGGTTTAATATATGGAAAACCATCAACGTGATCCATTATATAAGCAAACTGAAAGAACAAAACCACATGATCATTTCATTAGATGCAGAGAAAGCACTTGACAAAATTCAACACCCCTTCATGATAAAAGTCCTGGAAAGAATAGGAATTCAAGGCCCATACCTAAACATAGTAAAAGCCATATACAGCAAACCAGTTGCTAACATTAAACTAAATGGAGAGAAACTTGAAGCAATCCCACTAAAATCAGGGACTAGACAAGGCTGCCCACTCTCTCCCTACTTATTCATTATAGTCCTTGCAGTTCTAGACAGAGCAATCAGACAACAAAAGGAGGTCAAGGGGATACAGATCGGAAAAGAAGAAGTCAAAATATCACTATTTGCAGATGATATGATAATATATTTAAGTGATCCCCAAAGTTCCACCAGAGAACTACTAAAGCTGATAAACAACTTCAGCAAAGTGGCTAGGTATAAAATTAACTCAAATAAATCAGTAGCCTTCCTCTACACAAAAGAGAAACAAGCCGAGAAAGAAATTAGGGAAACGACAGCCTTCATGATAGACCCAAATAATATAAAGTACCTCGGTGTGACTTTAACCAAGCAAGTAAAAGATCTGTACAATAAGAACTTCAAGACACTGAGGAAAGAAATTGAAGAAGACCTCAGAAGATGGAAAGATCTCCCATGCTCATGGATTGGCAGGATTAATATAGTAAAAATGGCCATTTTACCAAAAGCAATCTACAGATTCAATGCAATCCCCATCAAAATACCAATCCAATTCTTCAAAGAGTTAGACAGAACAATTTGAAAATTCATCTGGAATAACAAAAAACCCAGGATAGCTAAAACTATCCTCAACAATAAAAGGACTTCAGGGGGAATCACTATCCCTGAACTCAAGCAGTATTACAGAGCAATAGTGATAAAAACTGCATGGTATTGGTACAGAGACAGACAGATAGACCAATGGAATAGAATTGAAGACACAGAAATGAACCCACACACCTATGGTCACTTAATTTTTGACAAAGGAGCCAAAACCATCCAATGGAAAAAGATAGCATTTTCAGCAAATGGTCCTGGATCAATTGGAGGTCAACATGTAGAAGAATGCAGATCGATCCATGCTTATCACCCTGTACAAAGCTTAAGTCCAAGTGGATCAAGGACCTCCACATCAAACCAGACACACTCAAACTAATAGAAGAAAAACTAGGGAAGCATCTGGAACATGTGGGCACTGGAAAAAATTTCCTGAACAAAACACCAATGGCTTATGCTCTAAGATCAAGAATCAACAAATGGGATCTCATAAAACTGCAAAGCTTCTGTAAGGCAAAGGACACTGTGGTTAGGACAAAACGGCAACCAACAGATTGGGAAAAGATCTTTACCAATCCTACAACAGATAGAGGGCTTATATCCAAAATATACAAAGAACTCAAGAAGTTAGACTGCAGGGAGACAAATAACCCTATTAAAAAATGGGGTTCAGAGCTAAACAAAGAATTCACAGCTGAGGAATGCCGAATGGCTGAGAAACACCTAAAGAAATGTTCAACATCTTTAGTCATAAGGGAAATGCAAATCAAAACAGCCCTGAGATTTCACCTCACACCAGTGAGAATGGCTAAGATCAAAAACTCAGGGGACAGCAGATGCTGGCGAGGATGCGGAGAAAGAGGAACACTCCTCCATTGTTGGTGGGATTGCAGACTGGTACAACCATTCTGGAAATCAGTCTGGAGGTTCCTCAGAAAATTGGACATTGAACTGCCTGAGGATCCAGCTATACCTCTCTTGGGCATATACCCAAAAGATGCCCCAACATATAAAAAAGACATGTGCTCCACTATGTTCATCGCAGCCTTATTTATAATAGCCAGAAGCTGGAAAGAACCCAGATGCCCTTCAACAGAGGAATGGATACAGAAAATGTGGTACATCTACACAATGGAATATTACTCAGCTATCAAAAACAACGACTTTATGAAATTCGTAGGCAAATGGTTGGAACTGGAAAATATCATTCTGAGTGAGCTAACCCAATCACAGAAAGACATACGTGGTATGCCCTCATTGATAAGTGGCTATTAGCCCAAATGCTTGAATTACCCTAGATGTCTACAACAAATGAAACTCAAGACGGATGATCAAAATGTGAATGTTTCATGCCTTCTTTAAAAGGGGTACAAGAATACCCTTGGCTGGGAAGAGAGAGGCAAAGATTAAAACAGAGACTGAAGTAACACCCATTCAGAGCCTGCCCCACGTGTGGCCCATACATATACAGCCACCCAATTAGACAAGATTGATGAAGCAAAGAAGTGCAGACCGACAGGAGCCGGATGTAGATCGCTCCTGAGAGACACAGCCAGAATACAGCAAATACAGAGGCGAATGCCAGCAGCAAACCACTGAACTGAGAATAGAACCCCCGTTGAAGGAATCAGAGAAAGAACTGGAAGAGCCTGAAGGGGCTCAAGACCCCATATGAACAACAATGCCAACCAACCAGAGCTTCCAGGGACTAAGCCACTACCCAAAGACTACACATGGACTGACCCTGGACTCTGACCTCATAGGTAGCAATGAATATCCTAGTAAGAGCACCAGTGGAAGGGGAAGCCCTGGGTCCTGCTAAGACTGAACCCCCAGTGAACTAGACTGTTGGGGGGAGGGCGGCAATGGGGGGAGGGTTGGGAGGGGAATACCCATAAAGAAGGGGAGGGGGGGATGTTTGCCCGGAAACCGGGAAAGGGAATAACACTCGAAATGTATATAAGAAATACTCAAGTTAATAAAAAAAACAAAAAAAAAAGAAAATAAGACCCCAAGATGAACTAAACATAGCGTATTAAGGAAAATATGTAGCTCCCTCACCTTCCTTACTGAGCACCTAGTAACAAACTATTTCATGACACAATATGATGAAGGACCAACAGCCAGAGAAGTCCCACTGTTCTAGTGCTTTTGGCTCAGCTTAGATTCCCCTCTGGATTTAGCCAACTTGAATTTCCATTTGCCCATCCTCTGGTTCACCTATATCGATCTATTGTCTATCCATCCAACTGGTTATCTGTACCTGGTCTTGTCTTTTGACTCTGGAGCTGGACTCAATTCTGTAGCCCCTGAAACATTCCAATTCATATGACCCCCCCCCATACTAAATAGAAGTATAATGGTCAATTGGAGGACTAAATTTAGATTAAAAGGAAGCTGTGGCTTACAATAATCAGACCTATGCAAGTCAATCATTCATTCATATACTTATTCATTCATTCAAAAACTATGTGTTAAATTTCTACTGTGTTAGGCTCACTAAAAGACATGAGAAATACAAAAATAAACACATTTAAAGCCCAGAGAGATGTCATTTGAATATAATCATAAATCATTTGATGGTCATTAAAATGTCTATGCAGGGTGCTAAAATACAGGAGAAGATAGTCTTGAGTCCAACTGGAAGAATGAAGAGAAAGCATACACTTCATATAGCAAGAGGAAGAAAGAGTGAAAGGACATACCCCCTCTGTTAGAGGAAAAATTTTCAGACATTCCCACACATTTAAGTCTTACCATCCTGAACTTAATAGCTACAAGGAAAGCAACATATAAATATATTAAAGTGCATAATAAAACCATGAAAAAGAAAATGAAGCAGAAATCTCTTTCACAAGGTACTATGGGAATTAGCAGTAGAAATGGCGAGAACAGGATCTACCTTGTCCTGCACAGCTTATTCTGAAAACTCAACTAGAGGAAGCAGGGGAATAAAGAACAGACACATGTACAGAAAAGGTGGGGTTAAATGGGTTGTGTGTACCCCAACAAAGTGGTACTAACTATGCCACACAAGCCAGAATCTTAATGCTTTTTAATATGTACAGCACAAGGGTAAGTGTTGGCTAACC
Source organism: Rattus norvegicus (assembly GCF_021556685.1). Lineage (NCBI taxonomy): Eukaryota > Metazoa > Chordata > Mammalia > Rodentia > Muridae > Rattus > Rattus norvegicus. The sequence continues at coordinate 65,197,535 of NC_141546.1, read as the reverse complement.
AAGACAGTTCTCTTTAGGGGAGCAGTCTCAGGCTTGTAAACATGCCAGATAAGGAAGCTGCCGTAGCTAGTGTTTGTACACATAGATCAATCATTCATAAATACTCATACTTGGGCCATAGGAAGACTTTGTCCCTCCCATGCGTTGAGGCATCAGGTGTTTGATATGGCCAAGCCCATGTCAATACTATACATCCACCCAGGACTTCATCCAATCTTAACATATTCACTGAGGAATTCTCTCCCAATCCCCATGGGGATCCTTTTCCCAAAAGTTGTGATAGAAGGGTGGTGTGTTTGGTGACAGAAGAAACACTTATGTGTTACATTCTGCCTGCAACAGGACAAACAGTCAAAAGTCGTCTGTGGGTACAGATAAAGGTAAGAGAACTGGGAAAAGTCAGGAGAGCCTGTGCTGTAGAGCGCAGGATGCATCTAATGCAGTGGTTCTCATCCTTCCTAATGCAGCTGCCTTTAATACAGTTCCTCATGTTATAGTGACCTTCACTCATAAAATTGTTTTTGTTGCTACTTCTTAAATACTTTGATACTGTTGTGAATTGTAATGTCAATACCTGATATGCAAAATGGTCTTAGGCGATCCCCGTAAAAGGGTTGTTGGACCCCCAAAGGGACCATGACCTACAGGTTAAGAATGGCTGACCCAATGGACAGCCTAGGAGAGAATAAACAGATAAGCGAAACTTGTGCTCTCTGTTCCTCTAGGGGGTCCACAATGAAAGACAAAGTGGCTTAAACAACAGAAATGTGTTTCTCACCGTTCTGGAAGCTAAAAGTCCCAAATCAAGGTGCTGGCAAGTCTGGCTTCCCCTGAGTCCTTTCATGGAGTTGTAGGTAGCCATGTTTCTACAGTGTCTTCACTTGACCCTTCTTTTGTAACTATTTCTCAGATGAATCTTCCTCTTCTATGAGAACCCTGGTTTTCTTCAAGTAGAGTCCACCTTTGTAGCCTTATTTAAGCCATATATCATCTTTATAAGCTTTAACTATAAATGTTAGTATACTGGTAGCTGGACTCCAGGATAGAAACTGGTGAGAAGAAAATTCAGTGTACAAGAGTGAAGGGCAAGTAAAATCCATATACAGCAAACCAGTTGCTAACATTAAACTAAATGGAGAGAAACTTGAAGCAATCCCACTAAAATCAGGGACTAGCCAAGGCTGCCCACTCTCCCCCTACTTATTCAATATAGTTCTTGAAGTTCTACCCAGAGCAATCAGACAAGAAAAGGAGATCAAGGAGATACACATTGGAAAAGAAGAAGTCAAAATATCACTATTTGCAGATGATATGATAGTATATTTAAGTGATCCCAAAAGTTCCACTAGAGAACTACTAAAGCTGATAAACAACTTCAGCAAAGTGGCTGGGTATAAAATTAACTCAAATAAATCAGTAGTCTTCCTCTGCACAAAAGAGAAACAAGCCAAGAAAGAAATTAGGGAAATGACACCCTTCATAATAGACCCAAATAATATAAAGTACCTTGGTGTGACTTTAACCAAGCAAGTAAAAGATCTGTACAATAAGAACTTCAAGACTCTGAAGAAAGAAATTGAAGAAGACCTCAGAAGATGGAAAGATCTCCCATGCTCATGGATTGGCAGGATTAATATAGCAAAAATGGCCATTTTACCAAAAGCAATCTATAGATTCAATGCAATCCCCATCAAAATACCAATCCAATTCTTCAAAGAGTTAGACAGAACAATTTGAAAATTCATCTGGAATAACAAAAAACCCAGGATAGCTGAAACTATCCTCAACAATAAAAGGACTTCAGGGGGAATCACTATCCCTGAACTCAAGCAGTATTACAGAGCAATAGTGATAAAAACTGCATGGTATTGGTACAGAGACAGACAGATAGATCAGTGGAATAGAATTGAAGACACAGAAATGAACCCACACACCTATGGTCACTTGATTTTTGACAAAGGAGCCAAAACCATCCAATGGAAAAAAGATAGCATTTTCAGCAAATGGTGCTGGATCAATTGGAGGTCAACATGTAGAAGAATGCAGATCGATCCATGCTTATCACCCTGTACAAAGCTTAAGTTCAAGTGGATCAAACCAGATACAATAGAAGAAAAACTGGGGCAGCATCTTGAACACATGGGCACTGGAAAAAATTTCCTGAACAAAACACCAATGGCTTATGCTCTAAGATCAAGAATTGACAAATGGGATCTCATAAAACTGCAAAGCTTCTGTAAGGCAAAGGACACTATGGTTAGGACAAAACAGCAACCAACAGATTGGGAAAAGATCTTTACCAATCCTTCAACAGATAGAGGGCTTATATCCAAAATATACAAAGAACTCAAGAAGTTAGACTGCAGGGAGACAAATAACCCTATTAAAAATGGGGTTCAGAACTAAACAAAGAATTCACAGCTGAGGAATGCCGAATGGCTGAGAAACACCTAAAGAAATGTTCAACATCTTTAGTCATAAGGGAAATGCAAATCAAAACAGCCCTGAGATTTCACCTCACACCAGTGAGAATGGCTAAGATCAAAACCTCAGGTAACAGCAAATGCTGGCGAGGATGTGGAGAAAGAAGAACACTCCTCCATTGTTGGTGGGATTGCAGACTGGTACAACCATTCTGGAAATCAGTCTGGAGGTTCCTCAGAAAATTGGACATTGAACTACGTGAGGATCCAGCTATACCTCTCTTGGGCATATATCCAAAAGATGCCCCAACATATAAAAAAGACACGTGCTCCACTATGTTCATAGCAGCCTTATTTATAATAGCCAGAAGCTGGAAAGAACCCAGATGCCCTTCAACAGAGGAATGGATACAGAAAATGTGGTACATCTAGACGATGGAATATTACTCAGCTATCAAAAACAATGACTTTATGAAATTCATAGGCAAATGGATGGAACTGGAAAATATCATCCTGAGTGAGGTAACCCAATCACAGAAAAACACACATGGTATGCACTCATTGAGAAGTGGCTATTAGCCCAAATGCTTGAATTACCCTAGATGCACAGAACACATGAAACTCAAGAATGATGACTAAAATGTGAATGCTTCACTCCTTCTTTAAAAGGGGAACAAGAATACCCTTGGTAGGGAATACGGAGGCAAAGTTTAGAACAGAGGCAGAAGGAACATTCATTCAGAGCCTGTCCCACATGTGGCCCATACATATACAGTCACCCAATTAGATAAGATGGATGAAGCAAAGAAGTGCAGGCCGACAGGAACTGGATGTAGATCTCTCCTGAAAGACACAGCCAGAATACAGCAAATACAGAGGCGAATGCCAGGAGCAAACCACTGAACTGAGAATGAGACTCCCATTGAAGGAATCAGAGAAAAGACTGGAAGAGCTTGAAGGGGCTCAAGACCCCATATGAACAACAATGCCAACCAGAGCTTCCATGGACTAAGCCACTCCCCAAAGACTATACATAGACTGACCCTGGACTCTAACCTCATAGGTAGCAATGAATAGCCTAGTAAGGGCATCAGTGGAAGGGGAAGCCCTTGGTCCTGCCATGACTGAACCCCCAGTGAAGGTGATTGTTGGGAGGAGGGTGGTAATGGGGGGAGGATGGGGATCAGAACACCTATATAGAAGGGGAGGGGGAGGGGTTAGGGGGATGTTGGCCTAGAAACCGGGAAGGGGAATAACACTTGAAATGTAAATAAGAAATACTCATCCACATACCATCCTCCCTAGGACGCGCCACCCATGATCTCCAGTGTGCTTTAATTCTCTTCTATAGTGCCTTTTTAGTACCTTTATAAATTCTCCAACTGGGCTGCATGCTAGTTTTACCATCAAAGTCACGTACCTCAATGTGTTCAGTCAAGGTTTCTGAAAGATCAAGGGGACATCTGAAGATGCTATGATACAAAGCTGTCTCAAGCTGTGACCGCCCCCTTGCTACTGACACTCCTTTAGCTCTCAGACTATTGAGACAACCCATCCCAAGGAATTGAAATTTCCCGGGTGCCTTGTGCTTAGAGATGGACAAGCCTGAAAGCTTATTCCAGCTAGGCAAGTAACTTGTGTTCCAGAAAGAGATTCCACACAGTTCACATAACTAGTCTGACCATCTTGTAGGAGTGAGTAGAGTGGAGAGAAGGATAATAAACCATCTGTTGAATGTGACCCTCAAGTCAAGACTGCAAAAATGAACTTGGAGAGCCAATGGACTTTCTTGTTCCTGTTCCCAATTTGGCCATGTTGAATAATAACCTTTTTTCTGCTTTTCGCTAATTTCTTTTCTTTACTTGGCCAACTGAAGATGGGAGACTGAGCCTAGCTTGCCAGGGCTATCAGGGCCCATGTTTTGATCCCACATAATGCAGTTAACAGAATCCCCCTTGTTCTTGTACAATTGGTTTGTGGGCTCCTGCAGTGTCTGTGAATCTTTTAGTCTACAATGTCCTGATGTTTCCAGGCACTTCCACCCCTGAGTCAGACAGTGGGATAGAGACCAGATCATTGTACTCTGGCTCAGGCCCCTACACAAAGTCTTTCCATGTGTACAGGCAGTGCATGACATGACCCGTTGGCCACAGGCTACTTCAACTCTGTAGGGACACTGAACAATGCACCAGCAGATTTGCTTGGGTATCTAAAACACATTTTCAAAATGTCAAGTGACCCTCAGTGACCAGCCTGCTGAGTAACTGCTGTGCTCCAGGGGTCCTTAGTGGGGATGCTGCAGCCAAGTTTTCAGAGTGTGATTACCTCTCCACCTAGTCAGAAAATTCCCTGCCAAGCAAGCAGCAGGAGAGCATGTAACTGCTCGGAGTGACTGTAGTTTTCCAACTACCACATTCTGCCAAGGCTCTGTTTCAAATTTGCTATTCTCAGAGAAGCAGCCCAGGAATCTGTAAGTTCTTCATCATGGATTCTGGGAGAACTCCTCAAGCCCCTTTCTATAACCTCAGCCTTGCTGCTGGTCACTCACCTTAGCTGCATTAGCCTGCAGGCCCCCACCCAACACTCATCTTCTGCCAGGATTTACCAGTCTTTCCTTGGGGCCTGTAGTAGTGCTTATTAAGAACGTAGATATGATACTAAACCAACAACCAACATCTTCGATAAACTGCTTGCCATTTAACCCATTTCTGGGGACAGCGTTAGAAAATTAAGGCAAATTCTTTATTACTAGTTGGGGATTTTGCCTCAGTTACTCATACTCAGTGGTACAACTAATATTCAGAGTTTGTGTAATATCCAAATCCTCCCTAAGATAAGACTAATGGGTCTTTTTTACCTCCTTTTCTAAGCTTTTCTAAGAAAATTACATTGCACAGTTACGTGGAGAATGTGTTTCAGAATTCAAGATAGATTATAATTATAAAGGGAGAATATTCAAAGTATAAAGAGGCCACATCAAGCAGACAAATTTACCTCTTCTCTACATCTCACTAAATATCTCATTGCTTATAATCAAGATCTACTAGCATCTGTGTACTTGACCATCCATATCAGCAATTTCCTCTCATCAGGCTCAGTCAGTAGGAACAGACATAGGATCTCTTAAGAATCAACAAATAGAAAAGATTCAAGAAGAAGAGGGGTGTGGTCCTCTTATTAAGGTCCGGTCTTGATCTCTTTCTACCTGATGCCTGCAGACCAGGATGTAAAACTCTCATCTTTTGCTCCACTGCCTGCCTTCCTGCCTGCCACACATGCTGCCATGATCATAACAGAATCTGAAACTGTTAGCAACCCCCCAGTTAACTGCTTCCTTTAATAAGCTACCTTGGCCATGGTGTCTCTTCACAGAAATAGAACAATAACTAAGATAACAAGCAAATACAATGTATAGACAACACAGTCATCAGGTGGTAATAAAATTTGAGTAGACATAGGAACACAAACCAATGCTAATGAAGGACTCAGCATCAGAACCCATAGGCTGTTTGGGGTCAATATGTAAATGGAAAAACAATGGGGGGGAGGAAGAGACCACAATCCAAACTTTAGAGAAATAGCTGATTTCTAGCAGATATAAAAAGTCACTGGAATTAGAAGATCTCTGCTATTTTTGTTTACTGAACAGCTCGTGTCTCCTTTCAGAAATCTATACACACATGGCCTCTAGAATAATTTATAGCTGCCCTATTGTTCTGTTTAACCCTTTGAATATTATTACTATTCTAACCAGTTTTTCCCAACTCTCATTTCTATGCCACTCTCTCCTTTCAATTGTTCTCAAAACACCTGCCTCTAGGAGCACACTTTACTGCAGTGTCAGACAGCACAGGGCATTGTTGAAACCCTGGATCCAAAGGTCAGTGCCTCTGGCTCTGCTCTTGTTTCTCTCTTTTAAGTCCGTTCTGTAGAATAGGCCAGGTGATCCATAATATCCTACTATAAACCAAGCACATGAAAAGTTCACTTCTTTTTTAAAAATGTTTTTAAGATTTAACTTTATTCATTTTATGTGTGTAAGAGTTTTGTCTACTCATATGTCTGTGTCCTATGTGTGTGCTTGGTGCCTGAAGAGGTTGTCATGATTGCTGGAATTAGAGTTACATATTGCTCTGAGCTACCATATGGGTACTAGGAATCAAAATCATCTAGAAAGCAACCAATTCTCTGATGTTTCTTGTCATTGTTACAGCCTCAAAAGGCCACCTCTGTCGTGAGAGCTGATCCATTCTGAGTAAAGAGGACTCAGTACATGCTGCGTCTTCTTTAACATTTATTTATTCCCCTCTGTCTTCAAATTCCATCTCATTTATTTATTCCCCTCTGTCTGTCTTCAAATTCCATCTCCAGATCAATGCAGTTCAGGTTCTCCTCCTCTGTCCAGGCACAGAAGCCTGACCGTGCGCTCAGCAACCGTTGTATTCTTTGTCTAAATGTGTCAGAGCAAAATGGCACAGGTTGGGTGCCTTAAACATCATAATGTTTTCATATATTCTGGAGGCCATAAGTTAAAGAGGGAGAGGAGACGTGGAGAAGCCATGGTAGGTGATGTTCTGCTCTGTGTATTTACAGGTTGTTATCAATGTTCCTAAGGGATGGATGGTACTGGACTTTGTATGTTTAACTGGGCAATTATATCTTATCAATTGGGTCAAAGATTATTGTGTCGTGTGTTCTTTTATGTGAGGGTTTGAGTGTAGAAAAGTGTGCAGCTGGGATGTGTTTCTGCGGTGCGGACCTAGTGGGGTATAAAAGTCACCATTACTTTTTTATTTTTATATTTTTACAACAACAGGTTCATGCTTCTTTTTCTGGGGCATAAATTTGCATGTATGTTTTACTTTGCGCACACCCAGAAACAATGCAGCAAGTTGACCGTGAAGTGAAACTTGCAAACAATAAGCGAACTGAACCTTTCCTCCTTTGAGTGGCTGATGTAGATGGAATTTGGAGGTGGCTCTGACTAATACAACCCACACATTTCTGAGGTCTTTTAAATGTCCCATGTTTTGAGGACTCCAGTCAGGTTGGAAAAGGCTCACACAAAGACCTTATTGTAACTTACACCTCTTCAAAGCCCTGGCTCCTAAATAGCCACTTTCTGATGATCAGAGATTTGAAATTCAATACACAATGCCCTCAGAGACTGCATCCAGGGAGTGGACACAGGAATATCAGAAGCTTAAGATCATCCTCTGTGATGAAGCAAATCCAAGAAACCCTGTGTCAAAGAAGCAGAAAGAGGAGGGGCTGAATGTTTGGCTTCCTCCTATATTTCTTCTGTATGTTCAGACACAGACCAACATCTTCAAATCTTACCTCCCAGTACATCAAGGGTAAGAGAGGCAGTCAATTACTTGCACCAAAGGATTATAGCTGCTAATATATTTTATGCACAGTCTTTCACATTTCCAATATGTGCTTAATGACGTTAGAAGCAATAGTAAAAGATTATTGTAAGAGAGATGTACCTGTCTAAGTGGTACATACAGCTGACTATAATCACCACTGGACGAAATGGAAAGGGGCCTATGGGAGAGAGAAAAGACTATTATAATGCACTCAGCAAAGCATATATATTTTTGAATAGGAGAAAAGAAGAAAAAGAGGAGGAGGAAGAGGAGGAAGGAAGGAGAGAAAGGATGTAAGAAAGATGAAGAAAGGAAGATGAGGAGGAGGAAGGAAGGAAGGAAGGAAGGAAGGAAGGAAGGAAGGAAGGAAGGAAGAGATGGAGACAGAGGAAGAAGAAGGAGGAGGAGGAGGAGAAAAGGAGGAGAAAAGGAGGAGGAGGAGGAGAAGGAGGAGAAGGAGAAGGAAAGAAATGTGAAAATGTGTTGTGTGTCAGTGTGGAGTATCTCCCATTCATTATAGTGAACTGTGTGGGAAAAGGAGCCCCATTAGCCTGGAAGGGGGAAAACAGAATGTTCCATGAACGTGACTTGTATCTCCTCATTTCAGAACACTTATATGGTATCTTTAAGGGCTACTTATTTAAGGCTTTAAAGAGAATTCTTTAAGTGACTGGGCTGGACTAATCAGTTTAGCAAGTGCTGGGGGGAAGTGATGGACTGTAATTCCTCCTTGACACAGGACTATCCACCTACAAACCAGATCATTCCAGCTCTTGCTGTTGTAGCCTCCTTTCCCAAAAGACAACATTGTGTGATAAGAGACATGATAAGAACACGGTACAATTAGGCCACACAGGGCACTAAACCAGGGCTAATGTGTTTGTGGGGAATATGGCAGCCAAGCTGGCACCCGTATCCTGATAATATTAATTAACCTTCATTGAGCCAGATACAGGCTTTACATGCACAACCTGTGTTAGCTCATGACCTGTCTTTGAAACAGGTACTGCAATTTGTCCCTAGTTTACAGCAAATAAACAGTGATGCAAAACCAGTAATGTAATCTTCTCAAACTTAATAGGGACAATGTCAGTGCCTTAGTATAAAATCAAGTCACCTTTGACTTTTGGTGTTTGTGATCTACAGTGTAATGGATGGTCAACTGGTGCAGAGCAAGCAAGGAAGGGAACAGGCTAAACAAAGAAATCATGGAAACTATCCTTCTCTGAAGAAATAGCTAAACTCATAGGTGAGTGAGTGGTTCCGTATGCCTAAATGCTGGAGAACAAAGCAGATAGAAAACACAAAGCTTCCCATAAATTGTTTTAAGGCGTTGCAACATTTCCAGGGTAATATGAAACAGAATTGCTTTTAAGAGACTGAGAAGGCTGAACTCAATGAGCTCAACCCCTATTGAGTGGTTATAGGAAACTTAGGAATGGGAAGTTTACTGATGTGATAGAGTTTTTTATCTCCTGGTAAAAAGCAAAATGACTGACTGTTGCTATTTTAGGCAGTAAAATCGGATGAGTTTGAGTCTCCTTCTTCCTAAGTATGATTATTATAACAGGAGACTTATCAAGGGGTCTAGGAGAGCAGAAGTGGAATTCCTGGCACCACAAACCTGCACTACATGGCTCAGGAATTTGGATCTACTTAGTACTAGAGATTACCTTGCCACTGCTTCTTGGCAAAAGCCAGAACTTGGCTACTGAAAAGCCAACATGGTCCATGCCCAGTGGATACACAGGATGTTTGCTTTCAATAGAAATTTTTATTTCTCATCAAAGGCCAAAATTGACAACAATTGTAGAAGAATTCTAAAAGGAAAGAAGGTTTGGCAGTATTCAGAAAGTCACCGTTATAGGCAGGTAAAAATCCTACCCTCTCCTAGGAGAGCTTAAAAGCCATTGTAGAACTTCCTTAATTGGCATTATCAAGTTAAGCATGTCCCAGCTTTGAAAAGGAATTACAAGTAGCTTTATCCCTGGATAACAGAGAAGCCGGCTTTTATTCAAAACAGACAATAAGAATGAAGGGACAATCCTTGTAGGCATTCTTTGAGCTCTCTGTCATCAGGGTGTTACTGCTCAGACTAAGGTGAAACATGGAGAGTCTTGAACCTTCCTTAAACCTCAGAGCTTCAATCCCACAAGCCAAGTACCACATGTGGTTTCTAAGCAAAGGAAATGGGTGCTTCTTATCCTCTGCTCAGACAGGCAGGCACATGCCTCCGTTCTCTGCTGACACACACCTAACTCAACCTCTGCAGCTTCCATTGCTCCCTTGACCTTAAAATCACATTCTCCTGGCTCACTGGATCCATTCGATGCAGGAGTGTCTCTGTGTTCTTCAGAACAGCACTTCGTTGTTTCTATCTCCTTGGCAATGTGGCATAGTGATGGAAAATATAGGCACCTTTGAAACCCAGTGGAAACAGTGACCAGATCTGGAGGCTGACCTTGGCTGTGTGCCTGACTATTAAGCTGTGGCTTCTACAGCTCCCCTGCTCTGTGGGAGTTGCTGTAGACACTTGGTTTGAACAGACTGGAAAGTGTGAGCCAGGAGCATGACAGGAAGGTGCTTGGTGTGTCCACTCTAATAGAGAAATAAAGATGCAGCATGGTTTAAGTTCAGGTCCAAGAGTGCCCAATGGTAGAGCATCTGACTGTCCTGCTCTTTGGCCCTCAGCTTCTGCTTCCAAACTGATGGATCCTTTGGTTTAGATAATGTGGTTGTTGATTTTTCAAGCCATGTAGTACAGACATTTTGCACACAAGAAAGCTAAAGTCTGGAAAGAAGGAGTGATTTACAGACAGGCCACCGAGTGTTTAAGTTCTATATTAAGCAGTACACAAATCTTTTATTTTATTTCATCTGTCGATTTCAAATTCTATATTGGGTCATTCACATATGGGAAAGATCATTGTTTCTATTATTACTACTAAAGAAAGATTGGAAGCTATGAGTTAGAGGTAGGGTAATTGTAGAAGAGCAGTATATGAAATGGAGCAGAATCACAACTACATTGTAGGACTGATGAGAAGACTCAGCAGGGAAAAGTTTAATGACTCAAGTTCAATACTCCCTATTCACCTGGTAAAAGAGAACTGACCACTATGAGTGTCCTCTGATGTTCAATAAATAAATGTAATAAAACACTTTAAAATATTTTATTTTTGAAAGTTTCATACATATTCATCTACTACAACCTTGTTCCAAGTCCCCCTTATTGTTCCTACTTTATAGACTTCCCAGATTCATGTCCTCCTTTTATTTCCTTTGTTTGGTTTTTAATACACTGCCCCCAAGCCCAGTTAATGCTGTCCATATGCACATACAGCTGTCTCCTGGGTTGTGAGCAACCTACTAGAGACCACACCTCCCTCTCAGCAGTCATCAGCTCTTGAGAGCTTCTTCAGTAGGCATGAAGCCTAGGAGCCCTTCCCCTGTCCAAGCTAGAATTTTGACTGGCTTGATCTTGTGTGAGTCTTGTGCAAACAGCCACAGCTCCTGAGAGTTAGTTCCTGCAGTAGTCAGTCGTGTTCTGTCCAGAGGTCAGCATTTCCCAGCTCTCCCTACCATCCACCTTTGCTTGCATTGCTTCTGACCCCCTCCTCTGAGAAGTTCCTTGAGCCTTGGATGTTGCAAGACTGAGATAGATGATCCATCCGAGCTGAGAATTCAGTTTCTATGCTGGATACTTTGTTATGTCTCCACAGTCACCACTACTTACTGGGGAGGGGAAAAAGAAGTTTCTGTGGCCAAAGCTGAGAATAGCACAAATCTATGGCATAAATAGAACTATTTAGAATGTAAATTTTAAAGCTTAAAAGAGAAAATAAAAAGAATTAATTATAGAGAAGAAACTAGATACTGTAAAGAACAAATATGGTATTGTTATGCGTGGAAATATGCCCTCTCTCTCTGGCTGCAATCTTAGTCCTTGGCTTAGGGATGTCACCTGATTTGGAAACTGTCTTTTCAGATATAACTTAAATGTTATTGGGGTGGGGGTGCTACCTCAAAATGTGGCTGATGTCTTATAAGAAAAGGAAAACCTATGAATAGAATGAAACATAGTGGGGAATGCCAGTGACAAGAGGCAGGAAGTCGTTCTGCTCTGAGCTGAGAAGTGAAGCCCCTCAAGAAGCTAGAAGATAAAAGTGGCATCTTCTCTGCAGGTTGTCAAGGAAGTGTGGCCTTGTTTGCACTTTGATTTTGAACTTCAAGCCTCCAGAACTGGACAAGGACGGATTTCCATTGTTGCAGGACATCCAGTTCATGGCATCTTATCCTGACAGTCTTGGGAGACTAATATAGGATTAAAAGAAGGAGAATGAACCTGATTTATCCTCTTACCTGATAACAGGTTGAGTTCAGGGGCTTCTTTCTCCATTCAAAGGCCAATACTGTCAGACTCTTCTTTACCTTTTTTTTTTTTTTTGGATATATTTCTTTATTTACATTCCAAATGTTATTTCCTTTCCCAGTTTCCTGTCCATCAGCCCCCATCCCCTTCCCCTTCCCCATAAGGGTGTTACCCCCACTCAGCCCCCTTCCCACCCACCCCCACATTCCCTTGCAATGGGGGTCCAACCTTGGCAGGACCAAGGGCTTCTCCTTCCACTGGTGCCCAACAAGGCCATCCTCTGCTACATATGCAGTTGGAGCTATGGGTCTGTCCATGTGCACTCTTTGGGAGCTCTAAATTGAAGTGATCTTTACTTCTGAGCTGTGTCACAGCTTTCCAGGTCTTTTGCCCAGGTTTCTGAAGCTGACTTGGTGAGTTCACTTCCTAGTTCTGTCAGCATCCCAGGACTGAATCACTGACTTAACCTAGCAAGGTGATCTTAACAGCCATGATATTATCCCTTCAGTTTAACAACACCCTTGGCTCAGAAATGAACCTCAAGTCAATCTGATTAGACTTTAATCAGCTTAGGGTCTACTACACAGCCTCTCCCCTAGTGCATTGTGGGGAGCTATTCTAAAGTGACTTGTCCATACCCTCACTCCAAATGTCAAAGGGATGATAACTCATTTCTAGCCATTTTCCTCTCTGGAAACTTGCACAGAACTCAAGTTACAGAAGCAATGCAAAGGCCCCAGGATTCAGGGAGGATACTGTCCCAGGGTCAGTCACTGAGGTAACCATGTCCTACTACAGCTCCTAAGAAGGGGTGACTACTATTTATCCTCTTTGTTCCTTGTTATTTTTCTCCAACATATGCAGGTCTCACTGAAGCTCTCTTTATATACATCTCTGTCACCTAGATGATTCCTAGATGTAGAATTCATGAGCCTTCTAAGACATATCAACACATTGCTCTAAGAAGTCTGTGCAAACTTAGATATCTAAGAAAGAAGCACTTGATTTTGACAATATCTCAGTAAATTTTCACTCTTATAAAATGATAATGTGTGTATTTTATTATAAATGTACATATTTGTACCTAGAAACTAGAAACTAGGCAAGGATAATTTTGAAGTCAACCTATTTCTTACTAGTAATCTCTGGGACTCTCTTGAAAATAGAGTGAACTTGATTCAACACCATACTGGTACCTCTGTAAGTTCTAACAAATAGATAGATAATAGATATTTCACTATTTGCAGATGATATGATTGTATATTTAAGTGATCCCAAAAGTTCCACCAGAGAACTACTAAACCTGATAAACAATGTCAGCAAAGTGGCTGAGTATAAAATTAACTCAAATAAATCAGTAGCCTTCCTCTACACAAAAGAGAAACAAGCCAAGAAAGAAATTAGGGAATGACACCCTTCATAATAGACCCAAACAATATAAAGTACCTCGGTGTGACTTTAACCAAGCAAGTAAAAGATCTGTACAATAAGAACTTCAAGACTCTGAAGAAAGAAATTGAAGAAGGCCTCAGAAGATGGAAAGATCTCCCATGCTCATGGATTGGCAGGATTAATATAGTAAAAATGGCCATTCTACCAAAAGCGATCTACAGATTCAATGCAATCCCCATCAAAATACCAATCCAATTCTTCAAAGAGTTAGACAGAGCAATTTGCAAATTCATCTGGAATAACAGAAACCCAGGAGAGCTAAAACTATTCTCAACAATAAAAGGACTTCAGGGGGAATCACTATCCCTGAACTCAAGCAGTATTACAGAGCAATAGTGATAAAAACTGTATGGTATTGGTACAGAGACAGACAGATAGACCAATGGAACAGAACTGAAGACCCAGAAATGAACCCACACACCTATGGGCACTTGATTTTTGACAAAGGAGCCAAAACCATCCAATGGAAAAAAAGATAGCATTTTCAGCAAGTGGTGCTGGTTCAATTGGAGCAAATCGATCCATGCTTATCACCCTGTACAAAGCTTAAGTCCAAGTGGATCAAGGACCTCCACATCAAACCAGATACACTCAAACTAATAGAAGAAAAACTAGGGCAGCATCTCGAACACATGGGCACTGGAAAAAAGTTCCTGAACAAAACACCAATGGCTTATGCTCTGAGATCAAGAATCAACAAATGGGATCTCATAAAACTGCAAAGCTTCTGTAAGGCAAAGGACACTGTGGTTAGGACAAAACGGCAACCAACAGATTGGGAAAAGATCTTTACCAATCCTACAACAGATAGAGGCCTTATATCCAAAATATACAAAGAACTCAAGAAGTTAGACTGCAGGGAGACAAATAAACCTATTAAAAATGGGGTTCAGAACTAAACAAAGAATTCACAGCTGAGGAATGCCGAATGGCTGAGAAACACCCAAAGAAATGTTCAACATCTTTAGTCATAAGGGAAATGCAAATCAAAACAACCCTGAGATTTCACCTCACACCAGTGAGAATGGCTAAGATCAAAACCTCAGGTGACAGCAAATGCTGGTGAGGATGTGGAGAAAGAGGAGCACTCCTCCATTGTTGGTGGGATTGTAGATTGGTACAACCATTCTGGAAATCAGTCTGGAGGTTCCTCAGAAAATTGGACATTGAACTACCTGAGGATCCAGCTATACCTCTCTTGGGCATATACCCAAAAGATGCCCCAACATATAAAAAAGACACGTGCTCCACTATGTTCCTAGCAGCCTTATTTATAATAGCCAGAAGCTGGAAAGAACCCAGATGCCCTTCAACAGAGGAATGGATACAGAATATGTGGTACATCTACACAATGGAATATTACTCAGCCATCAAAAACAATGTTTTTATGAAATTCATAGGCAAATGGTTGGAACTGGAAAATACCATCCTGAGTGAGGTAACCCAATCACAGAAAAACACACATGGTATGCCCTCATTGATAAGTGGCTATTAGCCCAAATGCTTGAATTACCCTAGATGCATAGAACACATGAAACTCAAGACAGATGATCAAAATGTGAATGCTTCACTCCTTCTTTAAAAGGGGAACAAGAATACTCTTGGCAGGGAATAGAGAGGCAAAGATTAAAACAGAGACAGAAGGAACACACATTCAGAGCCTGCCCCACATGTGGCCCATACATATACAGCCACCCAATTAGACAAGATGGATGAAGTAAAGAAGTGCAGGCCGACAGGAACCTGGATGTAGATCACTCCTGAGAGACACAGCCAGAATACAGCAAATACAGAGGCGAATGCCAGCAGCAAACCACTGAACTGAGAATAGGACCCCCGTTGAAGGAATCAGAGAAAGAACTGGAAGAGCTTGAAGGGGCTCGAGACCCCATAGGTACAACAATGCCAAGCAACCAGAGCTTCCAGGGACTAAGCCACTACCTAATGACTATACATGGACTGACCCTGGACTCTGACCTCATAGGTAGCAATGAATATCCTAGTAAGATCACCAGTGGAAGGGGAAGCCCTTGGTCCTGCTAAGACTGAACCTCCAGTGAACGTGATTGTTAGGGGGAGGGCGGCAATGGGGAGAGGATGGGGAGGGGAACACCCATAAAAAGGAGAGGGGGAAGGGTTAGGGGGATGTTTTCCTGGAAACCAGGAAAGGGAATAACATTCGAAATGTAAATAAGAAATACCCAAGTTAATAAAAAAAATTAAAAAAATAGAAAAAAGAGATAATAGCTATTCAAATTAATGAATCTGAATTAATGGGTGAAAGACCTTCTGGAGAATAAAATGCAATGGTATTATCATTTTTTTCCAAAAATAAGAATTTCATTAATCAGTAGCAGAACAAGTAATTCAAAGGAAAAATGTTTTTCTAGATTTTGCCAGACAAGGGTTTAATCTCTTCTTTAGAATGGGTTATTTACTAATGAAGAAAAGAAGTAATAAAATGACACATACAAAAGCAAGAAGTCAATATCCTTCCCAATCCTGCTCGACCCCCTGCTTTTCTCCCTAGAGATAACTAGTGCACAGCCAAGCAACATTTTTTAATGATGTTTGAATTCTCTGAGAAGCATGCTCTAAATTCCTTCAATCAAGGACCGCCATCCCCATAGATAAAAGCATGCTTTTTGGAGCTTTCCACAATTGCTTTACACTCTTGGATGCAAATGTAGCCAGCAAAACTCTATGATGAGGAATGTCATCTGGAGACCGACCTCCCTTCACCATCTCCAGGAGAGCAGGGAACATCTGTGGAGTGAGGCCAGGCCTCAGAGGAGTATACCAGAGCAGTTTGTGTGTTCTGATGGCGACATCTACTGGTGATTAACACAACATTGCATATCAGACCTGAGAGCTGCAGATGAGAAATTCTTGAACCTGAACATTTGACTAAACATTGTGTTCATACAGTAACATAATATTTCTATACGTCATAGGCAGATTGCCTATTCTGAATACCAGAAGAGATATTATAGTGAAGACCATACCTAGGTATGCTATATAAGGAAGTGAAACATGCCTCTGGGCATTCATTTAGGCATTTGTGTCACAAATGCTATATTCAGCATGAAGGCCTCACATGACACTCAGAACAATGAAGGCAGATAATAGTACCGCCCTCAAGGACACTTTCAAACAAAAAATGGTGAAAATAGACAGTTAGAACTTGCCAATAGCGGTACATGGGAAATTCTGCTTTTAGGTCTATACTTGTCTGAACTTGATACCTCAAAAATCCAAAGTTCAAAGCCAAACAGTGATGGCACATGCCTTAATTCCAGAATTCTGGAGACAAAAACAGGCAAATCTTTGAGTTCAAGGCCAGCCGGGTGGACAAAGCCAGTTTCAGAACATCCAGGGTTATACAGAAAAACACTGACTCACAGAAACAAAAACAAACAAACTAAACAAAGGCTCAGAGAGACTAAGATACTCATACAGGATTCTGTAACAACTGTCTGGATCCAATTTGGCTTGAATCCAGTGTCCAGGTATTCACTACCACCCAAGGTAACCCAGCAGCGTACCTCGTGGTTTCACAGCAATACATGGTGCTTGTCCAGGTTTTCTAACCCAAGTCTTACTTTGAATTTGGACTTAGAAAGATATCGAAGTCTAGAGAGAGAACTCAGGGGTTAAGAGTACTTGCTGCTCTGCCAGAGAACTGGGTTTGCTTCCCATCACCTACATTGGGCAGCTCCTAACCATTTGTATCCTGAGTTCCAAAGACTCTGAGGTCCCTGAGGGCATCTGTGCATACATGTCGCACAGAGATCATTGGTTATGTGCACACATGAGTCCATGCACATGCACACACACACACACACACACACACACACACAAATTTAACATCATTAATTAGTAAAAATTTAAAAAATATATCTCTATCATGAAAGCATTTGAGAGCCCCTGTTCCTAAAACTGTTCTCAAACAAAAGAACCCTTGAAAGTCACCCAAATTAGTAAAGCGTTGTTTGTTTCTGTTCATATTCTTTTTACTGCCCTGTTGCTTCAGCTAGCAGTGGTCTTGCTCTGTCAGTGTAGACCCTTAGTTGGCACCTTAGGAAGAGGAGTTCTAGCTACAGGCTTGGGCCCCCAAATACATACCAATTGTGTGAACGACACTTTCTTCAGAAAAGTAAATCCAGCAGTGGTTGGGTTTTCCGCTGGAGTGCATTGTAAAGGTTTGATTACATGTAATCGTAGGCACTGGAAAAACAAGGTTAATTTTCTCCAATATCTGTGGCCGTGTCTGAGGTCAGCAGGTAATACACCGGGGAGGGAAAGGGTAGTTGTGCATTTAAAAAAGAGCGGGGATCTAGATTGGTTCTTCCTGTGGAACTTCATCGGTATCGATGGCCTACAGAAGCAGCCCTTACCCTTCATCTTCAAGCTAAAACTGCACTTTGTCTGGGTGTAAAAACCAAGGAAGCCATAGGAGCTGATGTACAGCAGCCATAGCCAAGATGGGCACACAGATCCAGGACCATGTGTGTAAAGCTGCCTGCTGGTCCAAGCAGAGCAACAATAATGTGACTGCTGTTTACGTCCCATCTTCCAAACTGTCTACGAAGTGCCTTTGGTGGCTGACACTAACCTGGAACTATTCATGGAAGAAACTTGGGAAATGTAGTCTAGTTTAAAGAAATTGCTGTAAATACAACACACAAACAGAAACAGTCTTTAAAATGACTCTTTTACTTCCCTTTAAGCTTGATTTACTTAGTTAAACTATTATATTCATTCTAGTCTAGCAGCCAGATAATAGCTAAGGAAGTGAGCTTTCATTTATTCACAACCAAAGAAATATCTTGTTGCATTTTGCCTATTAAAGTTAATCTCCTGGAGAAAGAGACTAATATCTCACGCATTCTAAGAAAATCCCCAAATTCTTTAATAGCTTATGTGTTCACCTGAATTCTTCCTGTGTTATCATAGCCAAGAAGAAGTACTTTTACTCTAGAACTATAGATCAATGCTGGACAACTATTCCCTTTTTAAAATAATCCAGCTATTGCCCACCTGGGATTTAGCAAGCCAGTGAGTCTATGAAGCTGCAAACTGGGGCTACACTTACACGTGGTAAGTACCTGGTGGCGGTGAGCAGGGCTTCGCACCCATCCTGATTTGGTAAGATTGAGGCAACTATTGTAGCCAATGATCTTGAAGGCTTGGGAAGTTAAGGAGATACTCCCAGCAGAGTTTTAGGCAGGACCCTAGCAGCCCAGAAATGTGTCTCTGGTCTTTACAATGCATTCCTTCCCACCCAACCCCTTCGAAATACTTCACAGAGTCAGGGGATCAAATAACGAGCCTTAACTGGTTAATCAAAAACAGCTGGATTTTCATAAAAATGTTCATCTAAGCACAACTTTAATTTCATTTTAGCATAAATCTAGGCACTAGTTATAGAGTGTTCTGGCCACCAAGTATTTAATTAAAAGTCTGAGGTTATCAAATTCTATTCCTGAGTTCAGTGCCAGCTTCCAGAATATATCACATGACAGATTAAAAAATACACTACCAACCATCTGTAACTACGTGACTATTTAAAGTAACAAGATATCATACTCCTTAGTAATTGTATATTGCAGTGGGTGGGGGACCAATGGGAAGCCAAGAAAAAATTCTGTTAAACCCCCACCACATACATTGAAACCCACCATGTGCATCTGTGAATGATCAGGATTTAATTCAGTTGGTGGCTTCATTGCCTTTTGTGTACTCTGAGTTGAAACATTTAAGATAGTCTGCCTTCTAAGTTAATTCTGATTGCTTTGGAATCTAGTCATAGAAAGTCTTATCGGACTTTCTATTTTTAGAATTTGTGCACAGTAATCTATGCTCAGTGTATGAGACTAGGTAAAACATCGATCTTTATTCCACATTGAAACCACTGATGATAGAAAAGGAATCCTGTGCTCCCACTCCTTCTTAAAAGGGGGAAAAATATCCATAGGAGGAGATATGGAAACAAAGTTTAGAGCAGCGACTGAAGGAATGGCCATTCAGAGCCTGCCCCACATGTGGCCCATATATATACAGCCACCAAAACTAGATAAGATTGATGAAGCACACTGAAAGGGACCTGATATAGTTGTCTCCTGAGAGAAAAATCCAGAGCATGTCCAATACAGAGGTCAATGCTAGCAGCAAACCACCGAACTGAGAACAGGACCCCCTTAGGGGAAATCAGAGGAAGGACTGAAAGAGTTGAAGGAGCTTGCAACCCCATAAAAACAGTTGGGGGAGGGTGATAATGGGGGGAGGATGGGGAGGGGAAGCCCATATAGAAGGGGAGGGGATGGGTTAGGGGGATGTTGACCAGGAAACCGGGAAGGGGAATAACAATCGAAATGTAAATAAGAAATACTCAAGTTAATAAAGATAAAAAACAAAACAAAAACAAAAACAAACAAACAAAAAACAAACAAACAAAAAAATGCCAATCAACCAGAGCTTCCAGGGACTAAACCACTACCGAAACTCTATACATGGACTGACCCAGGGCTCCAACTGCATATGTAGCAGAGAATATTCTTGTTGGGGCACCAGGGGAAGGGGAAGCCCTTGGTCCTGCCAAGGTTGGATCCCAGTGTAGGGGAATATGGGGGCAATAAGGGGGATGTATAGGAGGAATACCCGAATGCGGGAGGGGGAGGGGAGGGAATGGGGGCTTATGGACAGGAAACTGTGAAGGGGAATAACGTTTGAAATGCAAGTAAAGAAATATGTCTAATAAAAAAATTAAAAGAAAAGAAAAGGAATCCTGAAAATCAAAATCAATTCTCAGAGATGGTATGCATATTATGAAACTAAATTGCAAACATATACAAAATACTAGAATGAAGGCAATTGATGCGTACAGTACTATTCACTAAGAAAAAAGAAAATTGATTATTATATAATATCCCATTTCTTTTTTTTTCAAATTCTTTTTTTTCTTTTTTTCCATCTTTATTTTTTTCCATCCTTATTAAATTGGGTAGTTCTTATTGACATTTCAAATGTTATTCCCTTTCCCGGTTTCCATGCGAACGTCCCCCTAACCCCTCCCCCTCACTTTCTATATGGGTGTTCCCCTCCCAATCCTCCCCGCATTACCACCCTCCCCCCAAGAATCCCGTTAACTGGGGGTCCATCCTTGGCCAGACCAAGGGCTTCCCCTTCCACTGGTGCCCTTACTAGGCTATTCATTGATACCTATGAGGTCAGAGTCCAGGATCAGTCCATGTATAATCTTTGGGTAGTGGTTTAGTCCCTGGAAGCTCTGGTCAGTTGGCATTGTTGTTCATATGGGGTCTCAAGCCCCTTTACCAATTTCAGTCTTTTCTCTGATTCCTTCAATGGGGGTCCCGTTCTCAGTTCAGTGGTTTGCTGCTGGCATTCGTCTCTGTATTTGCTGTATTCTGGCTGTGTCTCTCAGGAGCGATCTACATCCGGCTCCTGTCAGCCTGCACTTCTTAGCTTCATCCATCTTATCTAATTGTGTGGCTGTATATGTATGGGCCACATGTGAGGGAGGCTCTGAATGGGTGTTCCTTCAGTCTCTGTTCTAAATTTTGCCTCCCTCTCGCCTCCCAAGGGTATTTTTGTTCTCCTTTTAAAGAAGGAGTGAAGCATCCGTATTTTGGTCATCCTTCTTGAGTTTCGTGTGTTCTAAGCATTTAGGATAATTCGAGCATTTGGGCTAATATTCACTTATCAATGAGTGCATACCATGTATGTTTTTCTGTGATTGGGTTACCTCACTCAGGATGATATTTTCCAGTTCCAACCATTTGCCTAAGAATTTCATAAAGTCATTGTTTTTGATAGCTGACTAGTATTCCATAGTGTAGATGTACCACATATTCTGTATCCATTCCTTTGTTGAAGGGCATCTGGGTTCTTTCCAGCTTCTGGCTATTATAAATAAGGCACTATGAACAAAGTGGAGCATGTGTCTTTGTTGTATGTTGGAGCATCTATGGGTATATGCCCAAGAGAGGTATACCTGGGTCCTGAGGTACTGCAATGTCCAATTTTCTGAGGAATGCCAGACTGATTTCCAGAATGGTTGTACTAGTCTAAAATCCCACCAACAATGGAGGAGTGTTCCTCTTTCTCCACATCCTCGCCAGCATTTGCTGTCACCTGAGGTTCTGATCTTAGCCATTCTCACTGGTGTGAGGTGAAATCTCAGGGTTGTTTTGATTTGCATTTCCCTTATGACTAAAGATGTTGAACATTTCTTTAGGTGTTTCTCAGCCATTCGGCATTCCTCAGCTGTGAATTCTTTGTTTAGCTCTGAACCCCATTTTTTAATAGGGTTATTTGTCTCCCTGCAGTCTAACTTCATGAGTTCTTTGTACATTTTGGATATAAGGCCTCTATCTGTTCTAGGGTTGGTAAAGATCTTTTCCCAATCTGTTGGTTGCTGTTTTGTCCTAACAATAGCGTCCTTTGCCTTACAGAAGCTTTGTAGCTTTATGAGATCCCATTTGTTCATTCTTGATCTTAGAGCATAAGCCACTGGTGTTTTGTAAAGGAAATTTTCTCCAGTGCCCATGTGTTCGATATCCTTCCCCACTTCTTCTTCTATTAGTTTGAGTGTGTCTGGTTTGATGTGGAGGTCTTTGATCCACTTGGACTTAAGCTTTGTACAGGGTGATAAGCATGGATCGATCTGCATTCTTCTACATGCTGACCTCCAATTGAACCAGCACCATTTACTGAAAAATGCTATCTTTTTTCCGTTGGATGGCTTTGGCTCCTTTGTCAAAAATCAAGTGACCATAGGTGTGTGGGGTCATTTCTGGGTTTTCAATTCCATTCCCCTGGTATATCTGCTCGTCTCTGTACCAATACCATACATTTTTTATCACTATTGCTCTGTAATACTGCTTGAATTCAGGGATGATGATTCCCCTGGAAGTCCTTTTATTGTTGAGGATAGTTTTAGTTATCCTGGGTTTTTTGTTATTCCAGATAAATTTGCAAATTGTTCTGTCTAACTCTATGAAGAATTGGATTGGAATTTTGATGGGGATTGCATTGAATCTGTAGATCGCTTTTGGTAAAATGGCCATTTTTACTATATTAATCCTGCCAATCCATAAGCATGGGAGATCTTTCCATCTTCTGAGGTCTTCTTCAATTTCTTTCTTCAGAGTCTTGAAGTTCTTATCATACAGATCTTTCACACGCTTGGTTAAAGTCACACCGAGGTATTTTGTATTATTTGGGACTATTATGAAGGTTGTCATTTCCCTAATTTCTTTCTCAGCTTGTTTCTCTTCTGTGTAGAGGAAGGCTATTAATTTATTTAATTTTATACCCAGTTACTTTGCTGAAGATGTTTATCAACTTTAGTAGTTCTCTGGTGGAACTTTTGGGATCACTTAAATATACTATCATATCACCTGCAAATAGTGATATTTTGACTTCTTCTTTTCCAATTTGTTTCCCTTTGATCTCCTTTTGTTGTCTGATTGCTCTGGCTAGGACTTCGAGAACTATATTGAATAAGTAGGGAGAGAGTGGGCAGCCTTGGCTAGTCCCTGATTTTAGTGGGATTGCTTCAAGTTTCTCTCCATTTAGTTTAATGTTAGCTACTGGTTTGCTGTATATGGTTTTTACTATGTTTAGGTATGGACCTTGAATTCCTGTTCTTTCCAGGACTTTTATGATGAAGGGGTGTTGAATTTTGTGAAATGCCTTCTCAGCATCTAATAAAATGATCATGTGGTTTTATCTTTTAGTTTGTTTATATAGTGGATTACATTGATGGTTTTCTGTATATTAAAACATCCCTGCATACCTGGGATGAAGCCTACTAGATCATGGTGGATGATTGTTTTGATGTGTTCTTGGATTCCGTTGCAAGAATTTTATTGAGTATTTTTGTGTCGATATTCATAAGGGAAATTGGTCTGAAGTTCTCTTTCTTTGTTGGGTCTTTGTGTGGTTTAGGTATAAGAGTAATTGTGGCTTCATAGAAGGAATTCGGTAGCGCTGCATCCATTTCAATTTTGTGGAATAGTTTGGATAGTATTGGAATGGAGTCTTCTATGAAGGTCTGATAGAATTCTGCACTGAACCCATCTGGACATGGGCTCCTTTTGGTTGGGAGACTTTTAATGAATGTTTCTATTTGTTGTTTAAACAGTTCCTGATTTAACTACGGTACATGGTACCTGTCTAGGAAATTGTCCATTTCCTCCAGATTTTCAAGTTTTGTTGAACATAGGCTTTTGTAGTAAGATCTGATGATTTTTTTGAATTTCCTCTGATTCTGTAGTTATGTCTACCTTTTCATTTTTGATTTTGCTAATTTGGACATACTCTCTGTGTCCTCTGGTTTGTCTGGCTAAGGGTTTATCTATCTTGTTGATTTTCTCAAAGAACCAACTTTTGGTTCTGTTGATTCTTTGTATAGTCCTTTTTGTTTCTATTTGGTTGATTTCAGCTCTGAGTTTGATTATTTCCTGCCTTCTACTCCTCCTGGGTGTATTTGCTTCTTTTTGTTCTAGAGCTTTTAGGTGTGCTGTCAAGCTGCTGATATGTGCTCTCTCCTGTTTCTTTCTGCAGGCACTCAGCGCTATGAGTTTTCCTCTTAACACAGCTTTCATTGTATCCTGTAAGTTTGGGTATGTTGTACCTTCATTTTCACTAAATTCTAAGAAGTCTTTTATTTCTTTCTTTATTTCTTCCTTGACCAGGTTATCATTGAGTAGAGCATTGTTCAATTTCCACGTATATGTGGGCATTCTTCCCTTATTATTATTGAAGACCAGTTTTAGGCCGTGGTGGTCTGATAGCATGCATGGGATTATTTCTATCTTTCTGTACCTGTTGAGGTCCGTTTTTTGACCAATTATATGGTCAATTTTGGAGAAAGTACCATGAGGAGCTGAGAAGAAGGTATATCCTTTTGCTTTAGGATAGAATGTTCTATAAATATCTGTTAAGTCCATTTGGCTCATGACTTCTCTTAGTCTGTCTACGTCTCTGTTTAATTTCTGTTTCCATGATCTGTCCATTGATGAGAGTGGGGTGTTGAAATCTCCTACTATTATTGTGTGAGGTGCAATGTGTGTTTTGAGCTTTAGTAAGGTTTCTTTTACGTATGTAGGTGCCCTTGTATTTGGGGCATAGATATTTAGGATTGAGAGTTCATCTTGGTGGATTTTTCCTTTGATGAATATGAAGTGTCCTTCCTTATCTTTTTTGATGACTTTTAGTTGAAAATTGATTTTATTTGATATTAGAATGGCTACTCCAGCTTGCTTCTTCTGACCATTTGCTTGGCAAGTTGTTTTCCAGCCTTTCATTCTGAGGTAGTGTCTGTCTTTGTCTCTGAGGTGTGTTTCCTGTAGGCAGCAAAATGTTGGGTCCTCATCACGTATCCAGTTTGTTATTCTGTGTCTTTTTATTGAGGAATTGAGTCCATTGATGTTGAGAGATATTAAGGAATAGTGATTGTTGCTTCTTGTTTTCTTCGTAGTTGGAGATGAGATTACATTTGTGTGCTTGTCTTGTCATTGTTTTGTTGCAAAACAAATAGTTTCTTGCTTTTTCTAGGGTGTAGCTTGCCTCCTTGTGTTGGGCTTTACCATTTATTATCCTTTGTAGGGCTGAATTTGTAGAAAGATATTGTGTAAATTTGGTTTTGTCATTGAATATCTTGGTTTCTCCATCTATGTTAATTGAGAGTTTTGCTGGATATAGTAACCTGGGCTGGCATTTGTGTTCTCTTAGGATCTGTATGACATCTGTTCAGGATCTTCTGGCTTTCATAGTCTCTGGTGAGAAGTCTGGTGAAATTCTGATAGGTCTGCCTTTATATGTTACTTGACATTTTTCCCTTAGTGTTTTTATTATTCTTTCTTTGTTTTGTGCATTTGTGGTTTTGACTATTATGTGACAGGAGGAGTTTCTTTTCTGGTCTAATCTATTTGGAGTTCTGTAGGCTTCTTGTATGTTTATGGGCATCTCTTTCTTTAGGTTAGGGAAGTTTTCTTCTATGACTTTGTTGAAGATATTTACTGGTCCTTTGAGTTGGGAGTCTTCACTCTCTTCTGTACCTATTATCCTTAGGTTTGATCTCATTTTGTCCTGGATTTCCTGTATGTTTTGGGCCAGTAGTTTTGTCTGTTTTACATTTTGTTTGACAGTTGTGTCGATGATTTCTATGGAATCTTCTGTACCTGAGATTCTCTCTTCTACCTCTTGTACTCTGATGGTGATGCATGTTGCCTCTTCCTTTGGTTTTCTATATCCAGGGTTGTCTCCCTTTGTGCTTTCTTTATTGTTTTTATTTCCATTTTCAATTCCTTCACCTGTTTGATTGTGTTTTCCTGTAATTCTTTCAGGGATTTTTTGTGTTTCCTCTCTAAGGGCTTCTACTTGTTTACTTGTGTTTTCCTGCATTTCTCTAAGGGAGTTCTTTATGTCTTTCTTAAAGTTCTCTATCATCATGATCAAATGTGATTTTAAATCTAGTTCTTGCTTTTCTGGTGTGTTTGAATATTCAATGTTTGCTTTGGTTGGAGAATTGGGCTCTGATGATGCCATATAGTCTTGGTTTCTGTTTCTTGGGTTCCTGCACTTGCCTCTTGCCATCAGGTTGTCTCTGGTGTTACTTGTTTTGCTATTTCTGACAGTAGCTTGACCTTCCTATAGGCCTGTGTGTCAAGAGTGCTATAGACCTGTTTTCCTGTTTTGTTTCAGCCACTTATGGGAACAGAGTGTTCTGCTCTCAGATGTGTAGTTGTTCCTGTCCAGTGGCTTTCAGTTGGCCCTGTGGGCGGGAACCAGAAGTGCCTTCCCCTACTACTCCTAGTTCCCTGTGCACAGGGGTCCAAGATGGTGCTAGGTGTTTTCCTCTGTAGTCAGAAACGTGGGCAAAGTGTAGTCTCCTCTGGTTTCCCCTGCATGTCTGCCCCTCTGAATGTCTTACTCTCCCTCCTACAGGATTTGGGTGCAGGGAGCTGTTTGACTGGGTCCTTTCAGATCCGGGTGCAGTCTGGACCGCAGGGCTCCTGCAGCTTGATTACTACAATCTTCCCATGCCCAGAGGCACTATGCAGTTTCCTCTTGGGCCAAGGATGTGGGCAAAAGTGGGCAGAAGTGGCAGTCTTTCCTGCCCTGCAGTCTCAGGATTGCCCACACCTCTTGGGTGATCTGCTCTTTCTTCCACTGGGTTTGGGAGCAGGGAGCTGTGGGCCAGGATCAGCGAGGTCTGAGTGCCAGCTAGAAACTCGAAGTGTCTGGTCCCAGAGGAATTTTGCCTTTGTGTGTCTTGAGTCCACCAGGCAGGTCATTTGGAGCAGAAAAGTTGGTGTTACCTCTGGTCTCAGGCCTAATATCCCATTTCTTATGAGTGGAGTGCCAAGAAGCAGTACTGCTCATGAACATACAAGGCATTGTTCTGATTTAGCCAACAGGATCCTCTGTGCAGACACACTCTGTTTGCACGACACACAGATCAACCTTCCAGTCAAAACCATAATTAAAAAATAAAGAAACAACAAAAAAAATGTTGCATGAACCATACTGAGATTTGACCAAAATTCATGCCTAAAGATCTAAAAAGTGTTGAAAATTGAGGGATATAGAGAATAATAAAAGTCTTAGACAAATAGGCACATGATCCCAGTAGGAATCCCATGAAAGGTACGTCTGGGGGCTGGGCACCAAGAAGACAAAATGCCAGTGTGCTGAGGTGTTTTATGGATTTATTTTTCCAGTAGGCACCTCAGTCTCCTTTGAGGATTGAAAACAAATTTCTTCATACAGAGTCTGGGCCTCAGCAGAGATTCAATGCTTATCTCGGCTGACAAGCCTCTATACCCACAGTAGTTGCCTTTGACATGCCCGACTCGACACAACCAAGCTTATCTGTGTTTAAATTACAGCTTGTATTCTTGACAGAGGGAAACTCATTCTCAGTAAGCGCCTCGTTGTGTATTTTTCTCACAACAAGATTCTTTCTTTATCTCGACCTCTGTCTTGTAAGAAAACTGAAGCTCAGAGGTGAACTGACTCCGTTAGAGCTGACTAATGGGAAGGGAAGAGCGAGTCTCCTCCAAAGTCCCTGCTGTTTGCAGGACTGCATTTCGATCTTGGCACCTGCACTGGACCGACTTCTGGCCTTGGCTTTCCTCAGGTGCTCACTTGGCCCTTGTATACCGGTTCTTGATGTGTAGTCCACTGCAGATACCCTGAGGATGTTGGAATCCTCAGAACACTGTCTCCTCTCCCAGACAGAGCCTTTTACTGTATTTTATTTATCCCCGGGGGCACAATCCATTGCCAAGTTCCCTCACGGACACTCCCCTCCCTGTTCTCAGAACTGCCAGAAGGCCTCACAGAATCTTCTCTATGGGACTTTTGGAAAAATAAAAATCAGAAAGTACCGGGAGCCATGGCACAACCCCCAGCCCCTCCGCCCTGTGAAGCAGGGGAAAGCAGAGCGCTGTTCAAGTGGATTAAAGGAAAAGGAAAAATACATGGAGTAAAAGTCTGAGTTACACACACAACACAGCCGGCTTTGTGCAGGGACCTGCTCCAGTTTGCTTTTTAGGATACCTGCTTTAGTTGCCGCATGGAAACTGTGGAGAAAAAAAATACAAACTCAAGGAGGTCAGTGCAGGGATCCAGGCAAGAGCAGACACATGGCAAGTGCCTTCAAAGGACAGTGACAGTGGGGATAAAGAAGTAGAAAATATACTCAAAGGGGGAAAACCCAAAGGCAGGATTATGACTAGTGAGTGTCTGTCCCAAGTCATCCCCTTACAGCCATCAGAAAGCACTTTTGTTTTTCCCCCACATAAACACAAATCCAGTTGGCAGGGAGAGAATGTATGTATGCTATGGCGATTGTGACACAAAGGACAGGAGAGCTTGTTGCCACCAAAGGATGGAAATTCTCACAGTAAGGAGACCACTGGGAGGCTAAGCCTTACGAGGTTCTTTAGTAAGGGTTATTTTATAGAAAGAACCAGGTGTGAGAAAGTGGGATGCAGGATGGCCTGGGTAGCTAGAGGGCTAGAAAATGTTTTACTCTAAGGCCAACTTATTCTCAGGAAGGATCGACACTGGACTAAATGACGCAAAATTTATGGACCTTGGAGAGAAAAGAGAGCATAGACCAAAATGTAGGTAACAAAAGTACTTCCATCTCACTGGTCAACAAAGGCCAAAGGGAGGTCAGAGACCAGTTCTGAGCTTCCCATGAGTAAACAAGGCAACTATTTCTGAAGGCTCCCAAAGGCATGGGAAGAAAGATAGTTTTTGAGGTAAGTGTGTACAGAGGGGTTAAGGCTTTCTTAACATTCGCTGTTTCAGAAAATGGAGTGAAATTCAACATTATCAATACATTTGACCATGTTTTATCTGGTCACATCTAAATAGCTAATGGATGAGAACAAGGGCAATCATCCCTACGGAAAGAGTAGGTACCAGTTACACGATACCAGGTGAAACTGCCAAAAACTGACAGTCATTCTCCTCACTGGCTCATGGAAATGTCTCTCCTGACAGCCTCTTTTTAAGTGTGCGTATTCTTGGAAAAGGAGCTGAACTAAAAACCTGTGGGTAGTCTTTCATGGGACCTGAGAACGGAAAGCAGCTAATATTTTTATAAGATTCCCTTTGAGTCTAAGCACATTAGTGCTATTCATTCATTTACTTTCTCATACAAACATATTTAATGGTTCCCCACCATGTGCCAAGTGCCCGCTACACTGCACGAATTTAGCCCTGGACTAAAAGCTATAACCTCTCAGATCCTTTAGCCTACCAGGAGAGTCATCGAAACAAGACGGGAAAACAAAGTTACATAATCACTTTCCAGAACGGAGGCTATAAAGAAAATGAAATCAGGTTCAAAAGACAGCAATTGGTGAATATCCCCTGTTATACAGGAGAGTTCAACAAGCCACCCCAAAAGAGGAAGCCATGCAAAGACAGAAGGAAGTCTGCTCCGGGCTAAGTAAAAGGCTCCCCGATACCAGTAGATGGAGCAGTTTGAAGAATTCAGAGATGAGCAGTGATCACGATAGAAAGATGGCAATCGAAAAAAGAATAGACCAGAGCACCAGCCAATGTTCTTTCCCCTTCCTTCTCCCTTTCTTCTTCCTTTCCCTTCCTTCGACCCTCCCTCTCTCACTCCCCTCCTCCCTCCATCCCTCCCTGCCCCCTTTTTCTTCCTTCCTTCCTTCCTTCCTTCCTTCCTTCCTTCCTTCCTTCCTTCCTTCTTGTGTCTTATTTCTTTTAATCATCACAATGACCCATTTCAGTCAGAGGTTAAAAAAAAAGGGTAAGATCTGGAAGGTTCAGTGACCCTTTTAGGGTCACACAGTTAAGAATGAAACTATAATGTAATTACAAGTCAGTGTAGAAGTAAAACTCATGTTAGAAGGAGCACAAAAGGTGCAGGTAGGGCAAGCAGCAGAGTGACTCTTTTAACTACATCTTTGCCTAAAGCCAGTTGCCCTGGGTCTCTAAACTCTTGGGTCATCAGTATGCATTATGATTTGACTGTAGCTTGGGCTCTGGTTTTCACACCCTAAGAAAACACAAGAAGACTCTGACTTCTAAATGCTCAATGCCTCTGTAGGAATCACCTTGGCCCTGCTGAGCTGTCTGCAGGCGAAGTCCTAACAGTAAGATGAATGCTACCCCCATTTTTTGCTTCAAGATCCATCTGTCTGGGTTTTCAAACTTCTAACATCAAAATCGTGATTCTCTGATCTGTTATGACTAAGATTGTGTGTCTATTAAAATGTTGGTGGGATTGCATGAGATTTAAGAATAGCAAAAGGCATATGGATTTCAAAAGGGAAATCATAAAGGCTAAAACCCTGAAGTTGGCTTACACTACCCAATCTCTACATTGAGCTCCCTTGTGAATTACTGATTACAACCCAATTAACCTCTTCCTAAGAGGAGTGACGTAAAATGTCACCATTGTCTCGATCTTGGTTCACGCTGTTCACTCCCCTCGCATGAGATCTCATTTTGCGCCCATGTCATTCTGTAACCTTGGGTAAGCTGGTTGAAATGTTGGCTCTGGTCTTCTAGGCTTCCTCGAGATAACAGTGAGTTATCTGCAGTGTAGGGAGTGGCACATATAGATAAAAGATGGTGCTGACATCTGGTGGTCGTTTGTGGTTAACACCCACAAAGCGCATTTCCTGGCATTTCTCCAGCAGCTATCAGGCTGGAGTGATATTCATGCTAATGAGGTATTTCATGCTCCACCAATCCCTAGAGGACAAGTATATAGCCATAGCCTGTTTTGTATATAAGGCTGGTGCCTTTGTTGCTCGGGGTCCCCGTATCAACAATGAGGTGTTCCTGTAATAAAGGCTGTTGAGAAGAATCCAACGGTGTTGTGTCTTCCTTGCTGGACGAGGTGGGCGTTGCATGCAGTATCAGTGAGCGAGTGGAATTCTGAAAAGATTGCCACCTGTGAGAGAAAACCGACATACGTTTGAAGAGCCATCAGATCGCAATGCGTGTCAAACCTTGGTACCTAAGGAGAGGATGACAACTATGTTAGGAAGGTCAGCATGGCCATGGTCATCCAGGCTCTCCCAGGATGAGGGCTGCCTTGGCATCCCTACTGTACCCAGAGAGGTCTGGGTACATGCAAATGTAGAGCAGGACAGAGAATAATGCTGACCTCTGCTAGAGCTCTGAATAGCACATTCTTGGGGCTCTTGCACTGAACCTCTCTAACTCTCATATCTTTAAAAGGCAGATAATGAAATATCCTCATAAAACTTCATGTTCATGAAATGCCAAGATTTTAATAGCATGCTAAAGATCATTTTAATATAATTATCTGTCTTAGTTACGGTTTTACAGCTGTGAACAGTCACCATGACCAAGGGAAGTCTTATAAGGACAATATTTAATTGGGGCTGGCTTACAGGTTCAGAGGTTCAGTCCGTTATCACCAGGGCAAGAGCATGGCAGCATCCAGGCAGGCACAGTGCAGGCAGAACTGAGGGGTCTACATCTTTATCTGAAGGCTGGTAGTGGAAGACTCGATTCCAGACAGCTAGGAGTAGGGTCTTAAAGCCCATGCCCACAGTGACACACCTACTCCAACAAGGCCACACCTCCAAATAGTACCACTCCCTGGACCAAGCGTATACAAACCACCACACTATCATTTTTAACATGAATAGTTTTATGAGAATTATCTTTTATACAGATAATGAGGTAATTCTCATAATGGCTGTGGTTATTAGATTAGCACGGTGTATTTTCTTTAGCAACAATTATTATAACTTCTTGACAAAACAAGGATTATAAATTCAGAGTATTATCATAGCTAGAGTACGTGATTCCCACTTGGAGTTTCTTCTAAAACAAATCACCTCAGTTTTCTGATGATAAGATCTAGGATAGGTAGAGATTTGGTAATAATGGTTTTGTGTTTATACCTTTAAATTCTTGGAACTATCTGACTGTAAATAGTCTTCAAGGATTTTTTTTCAATTTTCTATTTTTTTATTTTAGTTTTCTTTTATATTTTTACTATTTAAAATAGAAGTTAAGCTTAGTCAGTGTTCTGTATTCTCAAAGCATTAAATCAGCAGCCCAAATAATTTTACAACTCTTGAGGTCCCCATGGCATAATGTTCTACCATTTGAATTCAAATTAAATGTAATCAAGACTTAAATATATTGTGGGTCCAGAGTAATTTATCTCCAACTTATTACATTAATTAAATAAAGTGAGATATGCAAAGTATTTAGAGCCTGACATGGAATAGGCACTTAATTAACAATGGTTATTACTGAACTCAATTTAGGCAGAGAGTAACCAAGGAAAATGCAGCTGTGTCTTCGAAGTTATGTCTCTTGAAAGCGAGTTTAGCTTTGTAGCTAAACATAATTGAAGCTGCATTTAGGTTCTTTCTGGTGTGGCAGAAACTAAGACAGCAGGGGACCAAGTACCATATACGTATGCTAATCAAGGGTGCATATCTTCACAGCAGTCCAGCATTAACATATTTACATTGTTCTTTTGACACCTGCCCCATGATTTAGGATTTTTGAGAAGCAGCTTCATAAAAATGGAGGACTGTTTCACCACAATAAACTCTTATACGCACACAAAAAATAGCAAACCCAAGGTGGCTGCCCACTTCCTGGATCAACCTGTCTTTTGGTGTTTTCTTCTGCATTCGCTATTGGAGTCTTTCTTCAGATGACCAAGAGTCTCTGGGACCTCCCAAGACCAGTAAAACCACAATCATATTTATTCTGTTAGCACTCATCATCCATTCACTGACACTGTTTCACTGGAAGATTTCCAGACAGTCTTTGCTCCCTCTCCTGTTGTTCTGAATCTTGCCTAAAGCCAACACAATTGCTGCCCCTCCATGCAGGCATCTTCTCTCTCTCCCTAAGGTTGCTAGGAAACTTTTGCTCACATTTTTCTCTGCTATTTCACAGTTTTACATCTTATATATTATACTAAATGCGAAGAGTAAACTATTTGAAAGAAGGTATCTTACCTAATTTTTTAATTCCATATCTGGCTGATTAGCACTTTGAAAGAATTTCACCGAATGCCTACTCATTTATTATGATCAAGAGGTCAACATAGCGGATGCCAATGGCAAGCAGGGCCAACAGGAGCAGGGTCAAAGTTCAGTAATAGCTTTGGAGGGAGAAAAAAAATAAAGAAGGTCCTCCTGCAACTTCAGTGAGCTTTCTTCTTCTTTCCCTTTCTCCTTCCTTCCTTCCTTCCTTCCTTCTTTCCTTCCTTCCTTCCTTCCTTTTCTCTTTCCCTTGAGAATTGATTAGGCCAATTGTGTCAATGTGTCAAGATGTTCTATAGAGAAGCAATAACAGTATCTCCCATCTATTGAGCTTCTTTTATGATCCTGGCCATAGTTGTACATAGATATACATAGTTTTATTTAATCTTCATAGCAGCATTTCAAAAAGCCTTACTGAATCATTTACTGGGGAAGCCAAGGATCTGAAAAGTTAGTGAAGAGTTAGGTCATTGGCTACTGGTGATATCACTACCAGACAATGATCAGCCTGGTACTGAAACCTGAGTTTGCCTGAAGTTCCCAGGCACAGTCCTTTTCCTTTCTGTGTTACTCAATGCTTACGTTACAAGCCTACAGTTTCCCTCACCAGCCAATCACACAGTTCCTTATCACAGTAAACTCCAGGCTAAATATGGAAAAGAAACCACTGAATATGCTTCACAGCCCTCTGTGTATTTCTGTAATATGCTTTCCCAGTAAAGGTTGTCTACATTTCCCAATGTGTATTCTCTATCCATCTATCTATCTATCTATCTATCTATCTATCTATCTATCTATCTATCTATCCATCCATCTGTGTATCTATCTCTGGATTATTAAACAGAAACAAATGGCCTCAATACATTTTGACCTTTAAATTTTCTGAAAGTTATGAACTTCACTGTCTTCTGTGGTTTGCATATAGTTGGCCTATAAGAGTGAATCAATGGTTCTCTATGTGCCAGTGTTGACATTGTGGCACCTTTAAGATGGGGCTAGTGGAAGTCAGATAAGTTAAATTCCCACCTTTTCGAATGGATGAACTCTGTCTCCTAGGAGTAGATCAGGACTGGTATGAGTGGATTACATCTTATAAAAAGAATGCTCCTGGTCCATGCTGCCACCAGAGACCGTGTTGATGTGTGTGGTCCATGCTGCCACATGGAGCCAGTTGATGTCCATGCTCTGTGCTATATCCAGAAACCATGTAAAGTCCATTATCCATGTTGCCACTGACTATAAATGTCAAGAAAACTTTGCTTTGCCGTGGCATCAATGACTGTAGAGTCACATTTGAGAACGAGAACTGGGCTCTGACGATGCCAAGTAGTCTTGGTTTCTGTTGCTTAGGTTCCTGTGCTTGCCTCTAGCCATTGGGTTGTCTCTGGCGTTTGCTTGTCTTGCTGTTTCTGAGAGTGACTTGACCCTGCTGTAGGCTGTGTGTCAGCACTCCTGTAGAACTGTTTTCCTGTTTTCTCTCAGCCTCTTCTGAAGACAGGTGCTCTGATTTCAGGTGAGTAGGCACACCTGGAGACTGTCTTCCAGCTCTAGGCCTGGGCAGGAATCAAAGGGTGCTGCCCCTGATTGCTCCAAGGTCCTTGCACCCAGAGGGCACAGTTGCTACTAGGCAATTCCCTCTTGGGTCTGGACTGTGGGCAGAGGGTCGTCTCCTCTGACTTCTCAGGAGTGTCCACACTTCTGATGGTCCAGTTCTCTCCCCCACAAGATTTGGGTGCAGGGAGCTGTTTGACCGGTTCAGTTCTCCTGGGCTCAGACCAGAACTGACGGTACTGGCGACTGACTGTTCCTATATTCCTGTGTCCAGAGGCACTGTGCAGTTTCCCCTTGGACCAGGGATGTGGGCAGAGGTGTGCAGAAGTAGCAGTCTGTCCTGTGGTCTCAGGATGTCTGCACTTCTGGGTGGTCAGCTCTCTTCCCCCACAGGATTTGAGTACAGGTAACTGTGGGATGATATCAGTTCACTTTGGGGCAGAACCAGAAACAGGAAGTGCCCTGACCCAGAGGACTTCTGCCTCTGTGTGTCCTGAATCCACCAGGCAGGTCAGTTGGTAGCAGAAAAGTGGGTCTTACCTCTGCTCTCAGGTGTGTAGGCACTTCTGGAAACTGTCTTCCTGCTCTAGGTGCAGGCAGGAGACATAGATGGTTTCTCTGTCACACACCCACAGTCTAGACAGAAATCCATTGGAAAAACCTCTTAAAAATGTGATAGGAATGCTGAAGGATATCTCTTCACAGTTGATGACTCCTGGCAGGGTTGCAGGGTGGGAAGGACTCAATTTTCTTGAAGGGGTTGACTGCTGGGAGTTTGACCAACGAGTGTATGGGCAACACAGACTGGACTTGGTGGGTTTTTTTTTCTTTTTCTTCTTTTGGTTTGGAGGAGGTCACAAGGGGGAAGGGTGGGCCTAGGAAGACTGGGAAGTGAATGTGACTGGGATGCATTGTGTAAAATTTCCAAATAATCAATAAAAGTATTATGTTTAAAACAATGAGCCTGGCACCCCTGACTCTCTTCCTCACTTTCCCACATAAGTGCTCTATTCACCCACATGAGCCTTTTTGCCTCTTTGCTGACTTTTTGTGATGCGGCCAGCACACCAATCAGAAGTTTTACCCAGTGGAATCATGAGCCACAACCTCAGCATAAACCTCTGCTTACAAAGTACTTAGCCTCTGGCATGTTGTTATAGCAACACACAAACACATAAAGACACTGCAACTCAGAGTCCTAAGTAGAAACTTTGCTCCCAGCTAGAAATACTTCTGGAAACCACTGCTGGCTTTAGTCTGTAATCCCTTCTTATTTAACAAAACTGATGCTTGGGAGCCCAGATGAAATCAAAGTCATGGGGATCTGGGTGTGTTCAGGAAAAAAAAAACATATTTGAAGCAGAGCAGAGATGGTCTTATGGTTTATATCATTGGGTAGGGTCTAACCAAGGGTCAACAACACCTCTCTCTTGCTGGCCAGTGGCTTGGCATTCCAATTCCTGGATGTCTCAGGAAGTGAGACCCTGATAGCAGGGGGGTGGGGTGGAGGAGAATTGAAAAACAGAGCTTTACTATACTATACTAAAAACAAAAGAATACTGAAAAGGGTCAGAGTCCTACAAAGTCAAAAATATTCCTCAACATTCAGAATATATTACCTCAGAATAAATTTCTCATAAAACCAAGCTATATCGGGGAAGGAGAAGATGGGCTACAAAGAGAATAAAAAGCAAGGTGGCTGTACTCCTCTAAAGAGGGACATTGTTATCCTTGTTAGGCAATTGCTGCCTTGCTATTTTCTCATAGCTGAAGGAAATCCATAGGTGACCTACAAGCCTGTCATCTCTGTTCCACTGGAGAACAGAGATCAACCAGTGAATGAAAACATGTCTTGCTGGCACCCCAGCCCTTCTTGTTTAAAGCAAGCTCTTGCTGTGAAACCCAAGACCCTCTTGTCTCTACATCCAATGTTCAGAGATTGTGATGTGCACCACCACATCCAATTTGACTTAACAAATTAGAGCTTTTTAAACATTGTGTAAGAATTGTCTTTGGAACATGAGATAAAGAACCAAAGTATCTTGGGACAGAAAAAAGCCAGAAACTAAATTCTGAATCTGACATTAAGCTGTTGTATCTTGGGTTGGAAAACTCATGTTTTTGCTTTGGAGTTTCTGCAGGTATAGAGTAGTGAGCAAAATGTCTTCTTCCTTCCTTCCTTCCTCCAAGGATGGTAGTAAGAAGTATGGGGATAATGTAGGGGCTGGGGAGACAGCTCCGACGTAAATAAAACACACCTGGGAGGTATTTCCAGAAGAATTT
This sequence comes from Rattus norvegicus, assembly GCF_021556685.1. Classification (NCBI taxonomy): domain Eukaryota; kingdom Metazoa; phylum Chordata; class Mammalia; order Rodentia; family Muridae; genus Rattus; species Rattus norvegicus. The sequence continues at coordinate 65,160,514 of NC_141546.1, read as the reverse complement.
GATCATCAGGGCTCTGACCTAATAATAAATGAATTAACCTCTTCCTTGATTTGTACTTGATGGATTTAGTGAAAGGAAAGGATAGGTGAGAGAGGATGTTTAGTCAGATAGAGTGGGTGATTGGGGTGTGCCCTTGGCAGCTGCATCTTGCCCCACCCCCTCCTTCATACCTCTTTGCTTGTTGTCAAGCTGCCGTGATATGAGCAGCTCTTTTCTACCACATACCCCATACACACACTACCGTGATGTTCTCCAGCACATTGCAATTAGGGCTCATAAAACAACTAATGTTTTGCGTAGAAAAGGCAAATATCTATAAGTCATGTGGGGCAAAACTGAACATGCACATCTGTTCATGTTCATAGGAAGTGACACATATACACAGGAAGTGGAGTATCACAGTACCCACTGTTCTCCATAGCTTTGGTAGCATCCTATTGGTAGGATCAGGACTTCGATAAATGATGTCCTCCCCACTGACTTCAAATCCCATCCTATCCCTTCATGGCCTACTATGACTCAAGAGCATCTTGTGCCCTAGTATATCTGGGTTTCCTCACACCAACCTGGCTGGCCGTGTGCATCACTACAGTGCCAGTATACCAACACTTTATGGTTTGTCTTCGCACAGCCACACAAAACTGAGGGGGAATCTGAGAAGAAAGAAGGTAATATGAAATATGCAATAGATCAGAGGTCAATCTGGCATAGACTTGATTTCATGAATCTAATATTTTTAGAAAATTCCTGTTGTAGGTGAGTCCGTGCAAAGATTATGTCCTAATTCCTGGACCTGGAAATGTGTGCCTTTATATGGGAAGGGGACCTTCGTGAGTGGATTACGTAACAGATTTTGATAATTCAGAATTATCCCAGTGTATTCACTGAAATCATATGGTCCATACGAGGAAGTGAGAAGAATTAGAAATACTAGGATCTCCCAATGTTGATGACTTTGACGATTAACACATAGGTGTAAAACAACTAATACAAGAGACTTCTAGAAGCTGAAAAGGATGAGGGATTAATTCATCCACAAGGCCCTAAAGAGCTGTGTGGACTGACAGCACCTTTGGTTTTATCTCAGCAAAACCCACTTCCAACTTCAAAACTGTAAGAAAATCAAATTATGTTTCAAGCCACTAGACTTGTGGTGACTTCTTACACCCATGACTGGGAGGTATTACAGCCACTATATTTAATATTTGTAACTTGATTTTCTTTTTGGAGAAATGATGTCTATATGGAGTTGATGGATTTAGGAAGCAGAAATAGGAAGCACACACTTACTTAAATTTTAGGTAAATCATAAATATCCATTACTATTAATACATGCCAACTCATATTTGGGGCATCCTAAGAATGCATTAATCTTTTTTATTAATAACTCATTTAACTGAACAGCCTGTGTTTTATCTTGCAACCTGATGTCTATACATTGATTATTATCTGAGTAAAGTACACTTTCCTCTTGGATGAAGTCCGCAATTTTCAAGCTTTGAAATTTCTGCTTAGAAGCAGCATACAGATATTTAGGAAGTCAAACGTTACCTTAGTTGCCCCTCTAGTCACTTTGGGCTAGATGCTTTCTTTCTACATCTTCATAATGAAGTTCCCTTCATATCCATATGTAAAATTCTTGGTCCTTATTGTCTGATTTTTTAGCCCTGGCTTATTGTGTGAGAAGTACATGGGACAGGGCAACTATATGTGAAACACCCTGTACAAAGACTGGGAAGATACAGCATGTAAATACGGTGTGTTCTGTGTGTCTCTATTACACAGTATGCCTCCTCCTGCATCCCAGACAGGATCAAAATAATGTTCACCATTACCCCTTCCTACCTCTACCATAGTCACATCCTTTTCTTCTAACTTTCACCCATTGATCCACCCACCATCCATACAACATCTGTACATCCATACACATACGAACACACATACATACATATATACATACATACATACATACATACATACATACATAGTCTTCCCATCCATCTGCCTATTATCCAAAGTGTTCAGAGCCTCCCCTGTCTTGTCTCACTTCTGTCTTTTACCAAAAAGAGAACATATTGCTTTTCTCTGTTTGTATTCTACATATAACATAGAACCAAGTCCAGCTTAAACCTTCCTGCCCATATGGAAAAGAAAACTAGTTGTGAAAAGACACTGATGTTTTGGATTTGCTATTTTAAAAAAAGTTAAAACATCTTGTAAATAATATTTAACCTTCATCCTGATGGAGTGGGAAAAGACCTATTGTTATTGTTTCCTTTGCAAAGATCATGGAAGTCTTATCTGGGGTCTAGAATATTAGAGTGCTCTCTGATTATCAGCACACAGGAATCACTGCTGATAAATTCCCATGAAAGAATTGCTCTCTAAGTTGATGCTCCAATGCCAAATGTGCACCCTACGGTCTACAGGTTGACCAGCTGGACCAGCTGGAGTCTCATTACTCCTCCCCCCAGACACATGCACCACACTACATCCTTCCTGTACTAAGTCACATGCAGTCATGTGCATTAGTATAAGAAATTGATACACAATCATGGATGCTGGGCAGCCCAAGGTCTACAAAGACCACATCTCAGTTTGAATCTGCTGAAGAACCAGGAAAGCTCAATCAATGTTCCAGTTCTAAGGTCACTAATCAGGAAGTGGCAATATTCAATTCAAAGGCTGACGGGCAAGAGAATTCTCTTACTTGAAGAGTCCCCCATCTTGTCTCTTTTGGCCTTTGGCTGATTAAATGAGATCTATCTACATTCTGGACCACCTGCTTTGCTTAGAGCATTTGTTTAAATGTTAACCTCACCCAAAAAAAGCTTCAGAGAAACACTAAGATTAACATTTGACCAACTATCTAAACCCCCAGTGGCCCAGACAAGGTAACCTATAAAATGATCAGCCTATCATGTAACTGAATCCAAGCCAATATAAAAAATATAGTTGGAAAGGAAATGCACCACTTTCAAACTTAGAATCCCCCCTCACATTATCCTGCAGGTGCTTTACCTATCCAGGGAAAACTGGTGCCAATTAGATGTGATATTCAATATGTCTTCATTTTTTTTTCTCTCTAAAGACAGTCTTTATTTTTTTTTTGTAGGCAAGGTAGTAGAATATTTTATTATTTCATTTATAATTGACGTGATAGGGCTCAGGGTAGGATGGGCAGTATCATCCCTGGTCAGATGGTCTTGAATGGTCTAAGAACTCTGCTAGCAAGTTGTAAGGAGCAAGGCAGTGAGTATTCTGTTTCAGAGCTGTGGTGATCTGATAGCACGCATGGGATTATTTCTATCTTTCTGTACCTGTTGAGGCCCGTTTTTTGACCAACTATATGGTCAATTTTGGAGAAAGTACCATGAGGAGCTGAGAAGAAGGTATATCCTTTTGCTTTAGGATAGAATGTTCTATAAATATCTGTTAAGTCCATTTGGCTCATGACTTCTCTTAGTCTGTCTACGTCTCTGTTTAATTTCTGTTTCCATGATCTATCCATTGATGAGAGTGGGGTGTTGAAATCTCCCACTATTATTGTGTGAGGTGCAATGTGTGTTTTGAGCTTTAGTAAGGTTTCTTTTACGTATGTAGGTGCCCTTGTATTTGGGGCATAGATATTTAGGATTGAGAGTTCATCTTGGTGGATTTTTCCTTTGATGAATATGAAGTGTCCTTCCTTATCTTTTTTGATGACTTTTAGTTGGAAATTGATTTTATTTGATATTAGAATGGCTACTCCAGCTTGCTTCTTCTGACCATTTGCTTGGAAAGTTGTTTTCCAGCCTTTCACTCTGAGGTAGTGTCTGTCTTTGTCTCTGAGGTGTGTTTCCTGTAGGCAGCAGAATGCAGGGTCCTCATTGCGTATCCAGTTTGTTAATCTATGTCTTTTTATTGGGGAGTTGAGGCCATTGATGTTGAGAGATATTAAGGAATAGTGATTATTGCTTCCTGTTATATTCATATTTGGATGTGAGGTTATGTTTGTGTGCTTTCATTCTCTTTGTTTTGTTGCCAAGACGATTAGTTTCTTGCTTCTTCTAGGGTATAGCTTGCCTCCTTATGTTGGGCTTTACCATTTATTATCCTTTGTAGTGCTGGATTTGTAGAAAGATATTGTGTAAATTTGGTTTTGTCATGGAATATCTTGGTTTCTCCATCTATGTTAATTGAGAGTTTTGCAGGATACAGTAATCTGGGCTGGCATTTGTGTTCTCTTAGGGTCTGTATGACATCTGTCCAGGATCTTCTGGCCTTCATAGTTTCTGGCGAAAAGTCTGGTGTGATTCTGATAGGTCTGCCTTTATATGTTACTTGACCTTTTTCCCTTACTGCTTTTAATATTCTTTCTTTATTTTGTGCGTTTGGTGTTTTGACAATTATGTGACGGGAGGTGTTTCTTTTCTGGTCCAATCTATTTGGAGTTCTGTAGGCTTCTTGTATGCCTATGGGTATCTCTTTTTTTAGGTTAGGGAAGTTTTCTTCTATGATTTTGTTGAAGATATTTACTGGTCCTTTGAGCTGGGAGTCTTCACTCTCTTCTATACCTATTATCCTTAGGTTTGATCTTCTCATTGAGTCCTGGATTTCCTGTATGTTTTGGACCAGTAGCTTTTTCCGCTTTACATTATCTTTGACAGTTGAGTCAATGATTTCTATGGAATCTTCTGCTCCCGAGATTCTCTCTTCCATCTCTTGTATTCTGTTGGTGAAGCTTGTATCTACAGCTCCTTGTCTTTTCTTTTGATTTTCTATGTCCAGGGTTGTTTCCATGTGTTCTTTCTTGATTGCTTCTATTTCCATTTTTAATTCCTTCAACTGTTTGATTGTGTTTTCCTGGAATTCTTTCAGGGATTTTTGCGATTCCTCTCTGTAGGCTTCTACTTGTTCTCTAAGGGAGTTCTTTATGTCTTTCTTGAAGTCCTCCAGCATCAAAATCAAATATGATTTTGAAACTAGATCTTGCTTTTCTGGTGTGTTTGGATATTCCGTGTTTGCTTTGGTGGGAGAATTGGGCTCCGATGATGCCATGTAGTCTTGGTTTCTGTTGCTTGGGTTCCTGCGCTTGCCTCTCGCCATCAGATTATCTCTAGTGTTACTTTGTTCTGCTATTTCTGACTGTGGCTAGACTGTCCTATAAGCCTGTGTGTCGGGAGTGCTGTAGACCTGTTTTCCTGTTTTCTTTCAGCCAGTTATGGGGACAGAGTGTTCTGCTTTCGGGCGTGTAGTTTTTCCTCTCTACAGGTCTTCAGCTGTTCCTGTGGGCCTGTGTCTTGAGTTCACCAGGCAGGTTTCTTGCAGGGGAAAAGTTGGTCCTACCTGTGGTTCCAAGGCTCAAGTTTGCTCGTGGGGTACTGCCCAAGTCCTCTCCGCGGCGGCAGCAACTGGGAAGATCTGCGCCGCTCTTTCCGGGAGCCTCCGTGCACCAGGGTTCCAGATGACGTTTGGTGTTTTCCTCTGGCGTCTGGATGTGCACAGAGTGCAGTCTCTTCTGGTTTCCCAGGCGTGTCTGCCTCTCTGAAGGTTTAGCTCTCCCTCCCACGGGATTTGGGTGCAGAGAACTGTTTATCCGGTCTGTTTCCTTCAGGTTCCGGCGGTGTCTCAGGCGCAGGGATCCTGCCGCTCTTGGGCCCTCCCCTACGGGAACCCAGAGGCTTTATACAGTTGCCTCTTGGGCCAGGGATGTGGGCAGGGGTGGGCAGTGTTGGTGGTCTCCTCCGCTCTGCAGCCTCAGGAGTGCCCACCTGATCAGGTGGTGAGGTCTCTCTCCCACGGGGTTTGGGAGCAGAGAGCTGCTGCGGGCCGGGATCAGCGGGTGTGGGACTTCCGGTAAACACAGGAAGTGCCCGGTCCTAGAGGAATTTTGCCTCTGTGTGTCCTGAGTTCTCCAGGCAGGTTTCTTGCAGGGGAAAAGTTGGTCCTACCTGCGGTTCCAAGGCTCAAGTTTGCTCGTGGGGTACTGCCTAAGTCCTCTCCACAGCGTCAGCAACCGGGAAGATCTGCGCCGCTCTTTCCGGGAGCCTCCGTGCACCAGGGTTCCAGATGATGTTTGGTGTTTTCCTCTGGCGTCTGGATGTGCACAGAGTGCAGTCTCTTCTGGTTTCCCAGGCGTGTCTGCCTCTCTGAAGGTTTAGCTCTCCCTCCCACGGGATTTGGGTGCAGAGAACTGTTTATCCGGTCTGTTTCCTTCAGGTTCCGGCGGTGTCTCAGGCGCAGGGGTCCTGCCGCCCCTGGGCCCTCCCCTACGGGAACCCAGAGGCCTTATACAGTTGCCTCTTGGGCCAGGGATGTGGGCAGGGGTGGGCAGTGTTGGTGGTCTCCTCCGCTCTGCAGCCTCAGGAGTGCCCACCTGATCAGGCGGTGAGGTCTCTCTCCCACGGGGTTTGGGAGCAGAGAGAACCAAGCCAACTCTTAGGTCCCTCCATGTTTTTCTTTTGTTGTGGGGGAAGGGGAACAAAGTACTAACTTTTTTATTTGCTTCCACATCATCTTTTAATTCTCTAATCTTTTTTTCCTCATACTAACAAGTCCATAGCCTCCTGTATTCTCCTTTTAATCCTATTTATTCTTAAATCATATATAAATTCCTATTCTTTAGGTCCATGCCTTTTGTTCCTGAAACTACTGTAACTCTCTATCCTTGATGTCCCCAAGTTAACTCTGGCTAATTAATGCAGCAGTCATTGGGCCAGAGGGCACATGTGTTTCTTCGTGATTCCAAATTCAAGGCCAAGACTGGCAATGCACTATTTCTACAAAGGACCATGTAGGCTTTTATAGCCTTTGTGGTTTTATTGTCTAGATCCTTTCCCATGGCTCTACAGGCCAAGCAGAGAGCCTGTTTCTCGTCCTCCACAGTTTTATGACCATCTCCATTCCTGAAAAATGCATCTGTTTCATTTATTATTGCATGATTAGCTCTGAGTAATGGGGGAAAATATATACATTCCCTAGAAAAAAAACATTGAAAGTAAAGTAGTAAAGAAGTCAGATGAACTTCAGGGCAATCGCAACCATCAGCACTCGTGGGAATGATGGGAATCAACAGACAGAAGAAGGGGACTCCGCCACACTGAGCATAGCTTGAGCATAGAAGACATCAAAGCCCACCCCCACAGTGACACACTTCCTCCAAGAAGGCCACACTTCCTAATAGTACCACTCCCTGTGGGCCAAGCATTCAAAAACTTGAGTCTAGGGGGTCACACCTATTTACCCCACCACAGGAAGTATGCTCATTTAGTAAAGTCGCAGTCTAAGGTTTTCCTCCAAGATCAATAATTGTACTAGATCCAGATAGCAGCATAGCCGGATAGCGGCATAGCTTTCCAAAACCAGGCATGTGTTCCCTCTTGTTGAGTGGGCCTTAAGTCCAACTAGAGAGCTGTTAGCTACTTGCAACCCGTAGGGCTGTCTTGCCATGCAGGGCATATCTCAAACATATCATAGGTGGTTAGAGCTCTCAGTTGCCTCCCTCCTTTCAAGGCTTGTACAGTTCTTTTGATACTGGGAAAGCAAGTTCTCTGAGAAGAATTCATCTCAGGTTCTCTGAGCCCTGTGTCCAGAGTATGTAGATTCTTCAGCAATTAGGACTTGCCTCCCACTAGGGGTGGGTGACCACCTGCAACAGCAGTAGCTTAAAATTTTATAGTATTTGTCCTCTTCAGATCCTTTCCTGGGTTCCTATTTTCACACTTTGCCGCTAAACTCACCCCTAATGCTCATCAACAACTCTATTCTCTGTGTAGTCTGTGCATCAATTGAATGAATGAATGAATGAATGAATGAATGAGTGAACGAACAAATGACTTCCTACCCCAAAGACATTCCATAACACCCTTCAAGTCACACCACATTCTTCTGGTTTCTGTAGAAAGCTTATTGCTTGGGGTGAGGGGACTTTAGAAGGAAAAAAATACACAAGATACAGATCATCTGTAATTTTAAAGCCATCTTCCCCTTCAGTAATAAAGTACAAGATGTTCTTCTGTGGTAAAAACCCTCTAGAGACTGGGGAAGAGATGGGAGAGGGAGCTTGTGTTTTCAGAAACAAATCATTAAAATTCATGTTGCTAAGTCAAGAAATCACAAATGACCGATGACTGTATTCTAAATGTTCGATACAATCCTGAAGTCATCTTCCTTATGATTCACGAGGCTTTTAAATTAAAATTGAAAGAGAAGAGATAGAAGGAAGAGAGAAAATGGGAGTTGAGCAAGCCATTGTGACTAAAGGAATTACCTTTTCCCACTCTTGCCTTCATGAGCGAGTGTCTGCCCATGTTCAGCACTGTCCTTTAAAAATACACATGTACAAATACATAAGTATGCAGTGTTTATAAGATATGTCAATTCTACTTATCTAAAATGTCACACCACCACCCAGCCTCTGAATTACTTAATATCATTAAAGTTTCAATCATCCAGTAAGAGCCAATGAACACACACTTTCCTCTAAAATGCCACTTCTATAATCCCAGGGGAATTTCAAGGCCCCCAGGAATAAATTTTCTCTCCATTGCAAATATTTTGCCACATGTTATTGTTATGATTGGCAGAGTGAGCATGTGGTGAGCATGATTTAATTAGGGCAATATTTAATCATCTGAGATGTGCTTCATGTTTTCAAGATCTAGCCATTTGAGAGTGCCCTCCCAACTTTAAAGCAAGAAGGCCATAATTCTCCAGTGACATGACTTCCATTCATGTGAGGAGGGACAATTTCAGTCTTCTCTAGTAGTATATTAGCACAAATCATTTCAAAACTCAGAACATTTATTTTGGAAAATAAAGAAAAATGCCTGTCTTTCTATGATAATATATTTGTGCATTTCCAGCTGACAAGATTGCATCATGGGTATATTTAGCTGTGATTTCTAATTCAGGACATTTGATTAAAACATGTCAAATTAAATTACTCATCATCATTTTCAACGTAATGTGAATTCCCTCTAGAAGTATTTTTATAATCATCTCCATTTGTTTCATTTTGTTCCCCTCAGAATTGTGTTCTTTGCTTTGCACATTCTCTTCGGTTTATAATTCTTCATAAATAAAGAAAGGTCATACCTCCTCATAATGTTTGTGTTGCATGCGGAATAATTAATATCCTCAAAATGGATGCTACCACAAGTATCCTATGCTGTGATTTAATAGAAATCCCAGTGCTTGTGCTGAGACCCACATGGCTGTAAATGCCTTGCATTTACTAACTGAATCCTCACAACAGCCTTGTAGGAGAAGGGACTACAGCGACCCTCACTTTCCAATGAGGAACTTGAGGCGTGGAAAAAGCAATTCACTTTTTCACACATAACACAGTGAGGCATCACTCACAGCGTCTTCCTCTAGATCACAAGTGTAGCTGCTGTTGTCACGATGATGATTTCCAATGCACTGAAGAAGTTACCCGTCATTTTCTTGTGGATCAGGAATCCTAATACCTCCCACTGACCCAAGTATCTACAACTTATACACACTACACATCCTTCACAGAAAGGCATTTATGTTTGTATAAGGGACTGGACTATTTTGTAATCCTGAATTCTGGAAGGGTGAAAGACTATGAACGGGTTTTGTTTGTTTGTTTGTTTGTTTGTTGCTAACAGAACAGAATTTTTCCACTCGTTTTTCACAAACATCCCCACCCCCTCCTAGATCTGCCCCCGCGTTCTCTACCCATCCATCTCTATGTATTTTTTTCACCCAAAAATCTTTATGTTACCCATATATTCTTGGCTATGTGGTCTTCCACTGGGGTGGGGTATGGTCGACTTACCAGGGACAGCATTCTTTTTTAAAGATTTATTTGATTTTATGTGTATCTGTAACACACACACACACACACACACACACTAGTGCCATGGAACGAGAGTTACAGACAGTTGTGAGTTTCCATGTAGGTACTGGGAATTGAACCCGGGTCCTCTAGAGGAGCAGTCAGTGCACTTAACCACTAAGCCTTTTCTCCAGTCGCACAATTCTTAAAGAAAACTCATTCTTCTCCTCTCCGCAGCTACAATTACCAATAGTTCCTTGGCGAGGGGTAGGACTTGATATCTGCCTCCCTTCTCCATGATGAGATTGGGTCTGGCTTGAGATTGGACAGGGTGTTGCATGCTGAGTTCATATAAGCAGTTTCCCTTCCATGTCTGAAGGACAACTCTTTCCTTGTATTCATCCACTGCCTCTGGCTCTGACAGTCTTTCTGACCTCTCTTCCATAATGATCCCTGAGCCTTGGGAGGAAGAGATAAGATACAGGCTTCCCACTAGGGAAAAGCATTCTGGAGTCTCTTATTCTCTGGACCTTGGCCAGTGTGGATCTCTGTACTAATTAGCATCTACTGCAAACAGGAGCTCCTCTGAGGAGAACTGAGAGATTCCTTAATCTATATTATAAACTAATAAGTTATTTGGAGTCAGTTTAACACCATTTCTATTTAGAAGGATAAAAGTAACAGGTTCTCCTCTAGTGACTTAACAGCAGCAAAAAATATTCTTTCAGTTTACAGTAGGCTTCCTTAGCTCTGTGTCCTATAAGTTTGTCATAGGACTCATTAACTCTCTGTGTTCCACTGCAAAGTATTCACTCAGGTACTGTCAGCTGAGCTCTCTGGAGAGGTATGCAGTGTGAGCATGTCAGCCAGCTCAGGAATCACTGAGAAGCAAACATATTTCACCCAGCAGTTGAAGGAATTATTTGCTTGGAAGAAAATCATAACTCACAAGATGCAGTACAGGGCTTGCTCTCCCAAACTGGGTAATGGAGACACATACCATTAATCCCAGAATTCAGGAGGCAGAGGCAAGCAGGTATCCAAGTTCCAGGCTAGCCTGGTCTGTTACAGAACATGGCTACACAGAGAAACTCTGTCTCACAATAAAATAGTTAATTAGTTAATTGATTAATAAATATGAATAATAGCAAGAAAGGTTGTTCCAGTGTTTTGGACATTATTCAGTCCTCTCACAAACTGCCAACTTTGGAAAGACTTTCAAAAGTGACATAAATCAAACCAGACCTTATAGATGAAGCAGCTAAAGACTCATAGAGGTGTAGGGGCAAAGCTTAGTTGTACCCAATGGGTTTGAGAAGGACCAAGTTGAGAGAATCTAGAACGTGGTTCTCTGGACAAGGGAACCCTCCAAACCTCCCCACCCTGCGTCTTCACAGAGCTCAGACTTGGTCCAGTCTGTTCCACCTCTCAGAGTTGGGACTTCCTAGCTTCTTGCTGTTTATCTTTGTCTAAGATTTCGTTGTTCTGTCAGCTACAGCTCTGGTCCATCTGAGGAGAAGACTGAAGTGGGCTTCAGGCAGTGCTGTTTGCTTGCTTGCTTTTGGATTTTTTTTTTTTTTGGTCTTCTTACATTGTTACAGAAAACCCAGGTACTTCCAACAAGAGAGTAGAGTCGAATGGTTGAGCATCGTCTGATTTCATCCTTGGTATGCTGCCCTGCACCCACCACACCCATGAACATTATCCTCTGGCATCCTGATGATTTCCAGGCAAATTATGTCTGTCGTTTTAGCTCTAAAGATCTCAGTATTTCTAAAAACTTAAAAGAAAAGCGGATGACACTTATTTAAAAAATAAAATCCATCATGAATTGGTATTTACATGTGCACACACTCATGAACGTATACATAAAACACACAGAAACATAAAGTACTTAAGATCTTAAGTAACTCCAATCCCAGGAGATCAGACACCCTCTTTGGGCTTCTGTGAGAACTAAGCATGAAGGTGGTACATATACACACATGTAGACAAAACATTCACACAGTATGCTAATAAAATAGGCAAAATACTCACATACATAAGACAATGAAGTAAGCAAATCTTAAAAATGTAACCATTTTACCATACAAGTCAAACAGTGAGCTTCTTGGTATTTTGCCCTAAGTAGCTGAAAATAAAAAGTGCCCCAGAAAAGGCTGGATGTGGCTGTTTATTTCTTATATTTTTGGTTGTGAGCCTAGCCTTTAACGGCTGAGCCATCTCTCCAGCCCAAGTGGCTGTTTATTTCTGTTTTATTCCTAACTATGAAAACTCAAAAGCAACCAAAAGGAAGATGCATTTTAAAAAAATCTTGTATTTCCTTCTCAATTTTCCTGTGGCTTGAATACTCCTCAAAGTAGTCTATTAAGATGTTTATATATTTCTTTCTAATGAGAGACAGGAAAGGAGTGGATCCAGATGGGGGAGGGGTGGGAAGAGACTGGAAGGCATAGAGGGAGGGGAAATTGTATTCAAACTACACTTTGTTAGAAAAGAATCTACGTTTAATAATTGGGGGATTTTTATGTATAAGATTATACATGTATTTAAAATGATATTTCTAATATCTTATTAACTTAATAAATACATGGCTAATACCTACTCTGTCTAGACACTAGGACGTGTTTATACACAGAACTGGGCTGGCTTGATCTCTGCTCTCTCAGAGCTTACATTCAAGGATAGCAGACAGAAAATAAACAAGAAAAAAAAAATCCCCAAGAGTTTGGATTTGGACAGTGACAGGAAGCAAAGATTCAGCCTGGTCTGGCGGCTGAGAGTATGATGTCATTTATTGAAGAAGAAGAACACATTTCGATTGAGGTGGATAAATTGAGAAGTTATTGTTTTAAGTCAGAAATGTGAAACACACACAGGGCAAGTTCTTCTGGTTCATGGCTGAAACAGACAGTAAAGGAAGATTAGTTCCCCATTTCTCTCCAAGCATTGAAAAAGGGAGAATCTTCATGGGGAAAAAAAAAAGAGCTCAATTGGTTATGTATTATTTACCACTCCCCAAAAAAGGACTGAATATTGAAGGATTCTGAAATTCCATGCTCTCTTTCAGCCTCACCTTTGAGTTTCTTCCCATGCCTAGGATGGTAAGAAGCCATGGTGGCTTCTGAGAAGCTCTTGTATATCTCTTGGCCAAGTTCTTTTCCCTGTTTCCATATATTCTAATAAGATTCTCTTTGGAGACTTTTAATTTAACAGATAAGCAAATCATCTCCAAACATTTGGATATCACCCTCATACTGCCAGTTTCTCGAGATTGATCTGATATTATTAAATGACAGTTTATTCTGGCTTATCATCACTAAATTAGCCTGCTGTATTTATACACATGCATGCCTGGGAAAATGACGTGTGTGCCTTTCATTCAAACTGTCAACCGTACTTGTGAGGCTTGATCATAATTTGGTCGCTGTCGTCTGTTGATTTCTTGCACAAGAATGCCTTCCCCATCTGGTTTATTGCTATTTTTCTTCCTATTGACGCTCATATTTCACAGGACATTTCAGGAGCTCCTGTACCTAATAACCCTCACTGATGTCACCATTCCCACTTTAGGTACATCAGCATCTTCCATTTTCTGGTCAAGCCCGCACCATTCACACTCCTCCATCCCTCACTCTTCCTCTAGAATATGCACAGTTGCTTCTGCGCATGTTAGAGCTGAATGTGGCTCTTTCCTATATCCAGTAATTATTTAATAAAATATGCCTTCGACATTTTAACGAATGTCCAACTGTGCTTACTTTTGACAGTGGGGCCAATAGAAAAACGTGCAGGAGGATGCAAAGCCCATGAGAGAAAGATGTGGTGACAGAAGCAGGGGGTGGAGTGATGCAGGAACCAGGCAAGGAATGTAGACCATCTCCAGAAACAAGAAGAGGAAGGAAAGAATTCCCCTGAGGCCTCTAAGATGGATACAGTCAGCTGATACCTTAAGCTGGGCGGACCTACTGCAGATACCCAACCATCAAACTGTGTGCTCTAAGTGTCGCATTAGCCATTTCATTTTAGAACATCTTGTGACAACAATAGTAGGGCCCCCAAAACACCATCTGTGCTATACGAGTAGAGTACTTTCAGTAATTTATGTACCCATCCAAGACGGTGTTAAATTGGTCATCCATGTGGTTTGGGGTGACTGTGAAAGATCACTGACTTGTAGTGAGTACATCCATGACTCAGAGTCAAATGCCTTTTAAGTAAACATGTAATACTAAATGTCAGAGTCCTTACATAAGGCAAAGAAGAATTTTTCATAAATATATAAAAGTGTTAAGAAGCATAAGCATTTTCCTTACTTCTGTTTTGCAAGGCTGATGCAAATTTACTGACATAGACTCACTCCAGAGGTTTAAGGGACTTTTTTGAATATAATGACATTCACAAGGACACTACCACAAATGTCAGTCTTGTAATTCCCCCCACCAGCTTCTTAGGAAAATCCCAAAAGGCTGCCCTTGTCTGCTCCTTGTGTGCTCACCTATAGGGAGGAGAGAACAAAGGACTCCTCTCAGGAAGAGGAGAGAGCAGGGCTAGCAATCTCCAGTGACATGGTCTTTCTGCTGGAACCCACATGTGATTTCTTTTTCTTTCCTTTCTCTCATCAATTAGTACATATAATTTTATGTACTTTTATGATGTCCAGTGTGGTGCACATGTGTATTAAGTATAAAAAGAGAAATTGGCACTTCTTGTGCCTAATTACTTCTTTGAGGATTTAAACCCCCTTCCTCTACTCCTTCATATAATGGAGATCAATGGCTTATCGTGTGCTATAGTTAGTTGCTCTGTTGTGCTAGAGAATGCTAGAACTCAGTCCTCCTACTGAGGAGCATTCTGTTACTTCTTACCTGGCCTTCCACCCACGATCTACTCCATCGCAGCTTCTAGTAGTTACTGTTCACTGTCTTCTACATTGCAATCAACATTTTTCCTTCTGTGCATGAAAGGAGTCCTGTGGGCTTGGTCTGCCTGTGTCTACCTTATTTTTCTTAGTATACTGTCATACGGTTTTATTCTTTCTGCTGCCGGTACTACTAAAGATTTTGTTCTTTCACAGATAAATAATACTCCATTATGTGTATATGCCAGCCTTTTTCATCCATTCATTTCCTGGAGGGTATCAAGGATAGTCTATGTCTTGGCTATTGAACATAACACAGGAAGAAACACAGTCTTGGGTGTGATTTTCTTCCATAAAGTTTAAACCGACAACAGACACACATTTCAAACTTTCTAACATACAAGTCTATCCACTGCTTCTTTCCTGTTTCTCAATTGCTTCTTAAGTAAACACCCATGCTTAACATCCTTAGCTAATATTATCCAGAGCGTGCTGTCCATCCTCATGCTCAGTCAGTAAGTTGGGCTGCGGGCATTCCAATTAATGGCGTGTCTATCCAACACTCGAAAAGGGTGTTTTCTGTCTAAAGAAACATTGTGCTTAGTTCTAACCTTCTGTGCTTTGTCTTTATCAAGAAACAATAACTGGAAAAAAATCACATATTTTCAGGATACCTCCTGATATTGGTCTAGATTCAGAAGTACCCAGTTGGATGAACTTGTGGCGAGAGGAATGATAATTACATTTTTCTGGGAAGTCCTGTTTTGTCATCATGAAATCACTCTATAAAATGCTTTCAGATTGGAAAGATTCCAGCTTTGCTACATCAGTGCTATGGTTCCAAATGACATTTTCCTTCAAACTCTCAACCTTGCTTAGCTTACTCTAAATTTCAATTAAATTCAATGTCCAAATGGTAAAGAAAAGTATTTTCCATCCGAATTTTGGAAGGGTCCGCTGTTGCCCATTTGAGGATTTTGTAATAGGAAAATGACATTGATTCTGTGAACAGCCCTTCTTTTCACAGATGTGCATGGTGGCACGCATGGTTTAGGAAACGGAAACCAATTATGGCCTCACTTCCATTTGTAATGAAGTAATGTCTCCAGAATTACCACTAACACTCTACCTTCCTTGATGACAAGGCTTGGGAAAACAAAGACTAAACGAGTAACTTGGTACTTCAGCTTGGGGTGGTTTATGACTGGCCTTTCTTTCCATGAGGACCCGGATGTCTGATTAATTAAGAAGTGAAGAAGCATATTCTAAATTAAAGAAGACTGACATGGGAGAAACCAGAGCTGGCCAATTGAGTTGTGAAGCCCTGAGTTGGGAGACTATCTGTAAAAGAAATCTGAAGGAGTCTGCTAGAGTTGACGGCTTTGACTTTCCTTCAAGGATCCAGGAGGTGAGACATTGGATGACAACTTGCCCTTATGGATGACAAGCTTGAGGCATACTTAAGTGACTAATGTCATGTGACAACTCTAAAGGTAATAAAATATAGCTAGTTTAAAAAAAATAATGTATGATTTACAACAATGAACTATGTATTTCAGAACAGCTAGTAAAGAGGACTTAATGTTTTCAACACAAAAAAATTACAAGTGGTTTTGTTTGTTTGTTTGTTTCTGAGACAAGATTGCTTTCACTGTATCCCAAGGTTTTTAGAATGTTGTTTTCTTTCTTGTTTGTTTGAGACTGTTTTTTTTTTTTTTCTGGTTGGCCCTTGCCTCGACCTGCAGAGGTGTGGGGAGGTTTAGCAGAGATCTGGGAGGGACAAAAGAATGGGGGACAGGAGGCGCAAAGAAGGAGAGCAAGTCTATTGCCTCAGATCAAGCTCTCAAATTTTATTTCCAGGCAGTGGCTTATAAAAGGCCACAAGGGCCCAAGACCAGTTTCATGACCATCACCACCCTCCCATTGTTCTTTCAGTTCCTGTAACCACTAAACCTCAAATTGCAGGTGTGCTGATAAGAATAGATAACTTGCTAGGTTTCTTAGAGGGTGTAAGTGGGCTTGATATTCCTGAAACCTTCCAGAGACACAGGGAGTGTAAGTGGGTTTGGCTCCCCGCAGGCCCTGGCTGTCTCAGAACTCCATACGTAGAACAGACTGACCTAGAACTCATAGAGATCCACCTGTTTCTGTCTCTCAAGTGCTAAGAATTAAAGGCATACACTACCTTTCCTGGCTCAAAATTCCAAGGGTTGAATATGTCAATTACCTTGTCCTGGTTATGTCATATTGTAGATAAGTATATACGTAAGTACATATGTAGGTACATAATTCCATACCACACTACATACAGTATACATCAATTTAAATTTTTTAAATATTCAAAAAAGTTTATGATACAGATCTGTCCTTTTAGGAATACCAGACCAGGAGTTTCTCTGAAGATAACTGAACTCAAAAACCTCCATAAATTGTAGAAAAATAGAATACCTTGGCCTATTATGATTCAGATGGTGTTTCTATAAAGTGTGGAAAGTCAATTCATGGTCACCAGAATATGAGGGAAATAATGGTTTTCTCCTGTGATTCTTTGTCTCATTAACCCCATAGTTGAGCGAATCTGGCATGGTAACCAGCTGCATCGAGGGGCAGGGGTGCTTTACAGGTAGAAAATATTCCACCAGCCACAAATCTTACAAAAGACTCATGCTTAGAACATACAAAGAATTCTCAAAGCCCTCAAGATAGCCCAGCCAATAAAAGTGCTTATCACCGAGCCCGATAGCATGTGTTTGATTCTGGAAAAACACCTAGAACTTGTCCTCTGGGTTCCATCTGTTACATGTGGGTGCCCTCACACAAACACACAATAGATAAACATATAATAAAAAATTTAAAAAAAATCCAGGAAGTGGTGGCACGCCAGCAGCCAACGAGAGGCAGAGGCAGGGGGAATCTCTGAGTTCAAAACCAATCTGGTCTGCAGAGCAAGTTCCAGAACAGCCAGTTCCAGACAGAGGAAAAAAAATTATTAATGATATAATTAAAATAATTCTCAAAATGCAGCGGCAAACATCAATCCATTAGAAAATAACCAAAAGACAAGAAGATACATTTTCTTGAAGAGGATAAGATGCTGAGCAAAAGCTTACTCCCCAACGTGCACTGAAGTCACACTGTGGGTGTCGTTTGTCTTGTTATTGTTTTAAAGGGTGGAATTGCTAAGCAGCCAGCATGGAGGAGGCAGGGGCTCAAATCCACTTTTCTGATCAGTAGATGGGCTCATCGGGAGCATTTATAGAAACGGAGAGGGAATGGAAGCTGCTTGCTGACATAAAGAGGGAGTTTGATGGGTTTCCCCCACATGTCTGATACTCGTTCTCTCTCGTCCTTCTTTTCAGGGACTTACTTTTTTTCTGTACAGAAATTTGAGCTTGTGACTCCAAAAGGTCATCAGTCATACACGCTGGCTGCTACTGAGCATTCTTTTTATTGAAAATCTGACTTCAAATGATTAGCAAATTCTGCAGGAAATTCTGAGAAATGCCGAAGTCCTTAGTTATATCTTAGCTAGCTTTAGATACATAAAACACAAGCAAACACATGGAAAGATTTTCAACATTATTGGGTATTAGAGAAACACAAAGCCTAGCCATGGTGTGCTATTTCTATATGCCTACCATAAGAGGTAAAAAAATAGTGACAAGCTCAAGTGCTGGTGAAGACACAGAAAAACTGGATTGCTTAGAGAATGTTTGCAAAAAATTAAATCATACAATCGACCTGGAAGATAATTTGACAAATTCTTGAAAAAAGAAACAACTTAATGTAATTTATTATATGAACCAATAAAAATACATTCAGGCATTTGCTCCTGGAAAATGGAAACATCAGAAAACAATCACAATATTGTAATGGGGTGTTTGTTTAAATTGGGGGAAAGGGAAATAAACCAGAAATATTTCAATAATTAATTGAAGAAATAGCAGTACAATCACAGCAAGACAACGTCCCTAGCCTAAAAAGCAAGCAAACAGACAAACATAAATCTTTGAACTTACTGAAAACATCTATGAGTCTTCAGGAAAGCATACTATTGACTCAGTCACATGCTACATAATTTTATTTTTTGCGACCTTTTTGCGACAATAAAATTACAAAAAAAATGAAAGACACATGCTATCTGTTCTATCTCATATGGAGATCCTAACTCCAAATGTCTTGTTCTGTGTGTTTAATTGCAGGAGAAGTGGAAGCCATAAAGGAGCTTTGTGCGTGAGGTGATGAGGGGCAGGGGAGACATGTTAATGGGAAGAGAAAGAATAGATTATCAGTAAAACCAACGTAAAATGGTGGAATACTGGGAATGGAAAGGGTCAATAAAGGAAGGGTGCAGCAGTATGAAGGAACTCTGGGGTGAAAGGGATAAAGAAAGTGTATAAAATTCCACATGGAAGTCTGCAGTGGCACTATTAAAAATACAGCTGTACAGATAGCAGAATACATGTAATATGACGGAGAGGGAACATACAGAGGGTTGAAGAATCAAGGAAGGATGTGGTAGGGGAATTGAGAAAAGGAGGTGATAAAGATGGGTTAACCAAAACTAACGAAGTCTGAAAAAGTCTTATCCACACTGACCAGTTAGTAAGCTAATTTCAAAATATGACTTTTAAAAAATGAAGGGACTCAAACAGAATTGCCCTTCTTTATGGAGAAACAGTGTCGACCAAGACTATGAAGATCATAGAAAATATTGGTTAGGAAGGCCACAGAACAACATTGTCTATTGTCATCACCCTTTGTCACTCACCCTAACTACATGGTGAAACCCTGTTGCTGAAGATACCACAGGCTTTGGCTGCAGAGCATACAAAAGTAAGACTCAAATCTGAAAATTTCGTCTTTAGCCTTCATGGCATAGCAGGTACCATGCAGCTTCTGGTGCCAAAAAGACTTAGTGATCTTAACTAGCTCGGGAATCTGCATGCTACCTTACTGACCTTACAGACAATATCTGCCTACCAGTGAAAAGCATCATGGCTGCTAATGGGGTAACTAACTGCTTCCTGAGTGGATTTGAGGCCTGCTACACAGAAGTGTACTGTGTACCCCGTACTGGAATGCTGGTCAAAAGCCCATGACTAGAGAAGCCATAGACCCCAAAGTAGAACCTATTGTTGCTATTTTGTTCAGTAGTCATGTTTTCAAACTCCCTTATAAGTGTTTGCATTTATACCCATAGACCAGACCTGAGCTGCTCTCAAGCTTGGTCAAAGTAACTACTTTTTGAGGTGGACAGATATCAGTGCAGAAATGGATAGTTGATCAAATGCTTAGAAGACAATAGGAGACTGAATGCTCTGCGGTAGATGGAGTATCTTTATCAAAATGGCCATTCTGGTCTATTATCTCTGCACATTGGCCAGTTGGGAGGTCTGGTGTTAACTGTCATCTTCAGCAGGAAAAAGTTCTCTAACGAGGGCTGAAAGATACCCTGGTCTAAAGTACGGCAAGACGTCCTTAGGAGTCATCCTATTGTGATATCCATTTAGCAAACTAATAGTAGTAGCTTCTCCCCTGGAGCCTTGAGCAATCTGGCCAGAGGTTCTTAGCCCCTTTCATAGTGACAGGTATGGGTCCATCTCAGAGAGCCGTTCTTTGATCAAATAAGAGTGTGGGTGGTTACTCCCATAACAGTTGTACACTCTGGCCTTGTTGGGCATATCTTGTCGGGACAATAACTACTGTAGGTCAAAGGGTGTCGCAGCTGAGCCAGGTGGGTGATTCCATTTATCTTTCACTACCTTCATAGCACCTTCCAACACTATGAAAGCTAGCCAATAGGGATTAAGCTTCCACGTGAGTAACAGCTTGATTTCTTCATGTTTCCCTCATGACTTTGCTTTCTTCATGATTTCTTCAAGCATGCTGTGTCGTTAGCAATAGGGTCTTACTGTCAAATGCTAGAGGGCTCTGAGATCCCACTGGCCAACAATTTAAAAAGCAGTAACCCATTCCTGGTACCAGGGTTTTTATTTGCTAGAATATGATGTCCAGTTGTGATATTGTCTCTTATTATAGGGTAACTCCACTTAAACTCTTCAACATACATACATATATATATATATATATATACATATACATATATATATATTTTGCATATGTGTCTATATTTTTTAAAGAAGTTTCTATAGTAATATATTTTCCACATGACTGTTCAAAAGGTTCTTAGTGTTAGTTATTCCTCCCCATGATATTATCTTAAATTGTCCTTTAAGTCTATAATTTCAAAAGTTGCTCACTGTCATTTGACAATCATTAAATGTGAAGGAGTTTCACTTAGTCATACTCCAGGGATTTGGCATAACCCTCTGGGACAGCTAGTTGAAATTTAAGTGAATTGCCACTAGATGACACCATTGATTGCACAACCAGCCATAAGAACATTCCCCCTAAGACATGGGACTTATTTAGGCCTCTATTGTTTAAAAGTGGGGGGGGGGGACGAATTTTAGAAATATAATCTATGAAACTTATAGCCAGACAAAAATTTTACTTTGATGATCTTAGAAACATGTGCAACTGCTATAAGCCTTATTTTAATTATATCTTTAAAGTTACAGATTTAAAAAGAAAATTTGCCCTCTATCTCTATTCCTGTCCCCCATTTTTTAGACAAAAAAGTAATTTTAAAGAATTCTCTAGAATTGCTGGAGTTTCTTTACACTATGCTAAAATGTATAGGATGAGAGAAACATCATTAAAGAATTCTGACAATTGACATTGAATATTAAACTAACCTTGTTACAAACCAACTCAAAACTAAAAGTAACTGATTGACTTGCTTGCATTGGTCATGGTTTCTTATATATGTTTTTTCATGGTTTTTACATCTTAAAATCTTGATGGATTGAGAGACAGCTCCTCCCAGGGTTAGTCAACTCATAGGAATAGTAAAATTATCTCGATAGAATCAGGTACCAGGAGCATAGAGAAGACCTATTCATAGCCCAGCGCCAGCAGGAGTCAATGACACCTGCCCAATCCTGAGCTTACTCTGCCTCATCTTACATTTCCCGGGAAAACCTAAAGAAAACAGGAGCCTAGACAGCCTCCCTCAGCCCAGTAACATCCTTCTGCAAACCAAATTTACATCAATAAAGAACATTTGCTATTGTTTGTGAATGAAAGGTTCCCTACAGGCTCTTTGGAAGCTGGATGTACAGGTGGCTGGGATGTTTCACGGGTTGGTAGAAGCTTGAGGAAGTGGAGCCTCTCCTGAAGGAAGTCCGGTTTGCTTCTGGCTCCCAGCTGCTCTGAGGTGCAATTCTCTGCTCCACTACTCCTATTCCGCCATGATGCTTCGCCTTAGACCTAAGCAATGGAACCAGATAACTTGTGAACTGATATCTCTGAGGCAATGATGCAGAAGGAATCCTTCCTCCTTTAACTCGTGTCTCTCCAGTGTTTGTCAAGTTGATGAAAAGCCTGATTGACGCGCAGTGAACGTTGGTAAAAGGTTGTTTTGGTTTTGTTTGAGGAGTCTGACCTGACATTTAGAGATTGAGTATTGGGAGGATAAAGGAACGGGTTTACACAGAAGTGTGAGGAAAGGTGACTGTGGTTAAGGAAAGCTAAGGGTGCTCTTCAAATTCAGATATTTTGTGGCTCTTAACAGGACAAGTACTAAAAAAAAAAAAAAAGGAAACATCAGTAGCATTTGCTAAAAGCTGTGACTTTACTTGGCCCAACAGAATAAGAGCTTTGCATTTCTGCCTTAAAATTGCATCTGTCTCCCTTATTACCTTAAACTTCAGGCCACATTCCTCACCATAATGAATGGTATGTTAATCATTTAAGGACTATAAAACTGGGAATAGATTGTTGATGATCCTAAATGTTACATTTTATAATGCAGAATAATGCGATCACAAGGGTGGGAAGTGGGAGTAGGGATACTTTGGCGGGCCCATGCTAAGGTGTCCCCGTCCATCACAGCCATGCTGAGGTATCCTCCTCAATCAGGCCATGCAACAAGCCTTGTATAAAGGGAGTTTGTAGGAGAAAGGGATGAGAACCTGGAAAGGGGTGAAGACAGAGAAAGGGGACAGAAAGAAAGAGAGAAGAAGACAAGAAGAAAGAGAGGAAGAGAGGCCGACTAGGAACACATGGGGACAAAGAAAGAGAGAGTAAAGAAGGGGGAGAGAGTCTATGGTAACCAGTAGTCTTCATATATGCCGGCTGCACCTGGCCACAGGTGGTGATGTAAGCTATGTAAGCTATCAGTAAGTTGCTGTTGCTAGGTTCCTGGCAGGAGTCTAGTGGAATTGTCTGTAAGCCAATACTAAATGTTCTAATCTTCCTCCTCCCACTTCAGGCTAAAGACATTAATGAAAGAGTGTACTGGCTAGTTTTGTGTGTCAGCTTGGCACAAGCTGGAGTTATCACAGAAAAGGAGACTCAGTTGTGGAAATGCCCTCACGAGTCCCAGGTGTAAGGCGTTTTCTCAACTAGTGGTCAAGGTGGGAGGGCCCAACCCATTGTGGGTGGTGCCGTCCCTGGGCTGGTAGTCTTGGGTTCTATAAGAGAGCAAGCTGAGCAAGCCAGGGGAAGCAAGCCAGTAAGTAACATCCCTCCATGGCCTCTGCATCAGCTCCTGCTTCCTGGCCTGCTTGAGTTCCAGTCCTGACTTCCTTTGGTGATGAACAGCAATGTGGAAGTGTAAGCTGAATAAACCCTTTCCTCCCCAACTTGCTTCTTGGTCATGATGTTTATGCAGGAATAGAAACCCTAACTAAGACAAAGAGTAGGATGTTTTTTAAGACTTACAGAAACATTATAAGCACCAGCTTTGAGTCTGTCCTGTTACAGATCAGTGCCGACACCTAGAAGTCCCAGTCACTTGTCATTTCCCTAAGTGAGAGGGAGGACACAGTCATTGTCTGACTCACTCCATTTGCTCTCCCATCCTCCAACTCTGGATCATTTCTCCTCCCCAGCATTTCTCAGATTCTAGGAGTCTGAGCTCTGAATACAGTCATCTCTTGATTGGAACAAAGCTGCCTGTGGATTAACTTCGAGCAATCACCTCACAAGGGGAACCAAATTTCCCTGTCAATCAATGGTTTCCATGGCACCAGCAGAACTCTGTAGAACAAGACAAGATATTGACTAACACACCCTCAGACTGGCCAATACTGTTTCATTCCACATATTCTTGCTTCCTTACTTTAGTGCCGCCATGCTACAGGCCTGTGATTAGGGCTACTACATACACCTCAGAGGCAACTTTTTTTTTTCTCCATCTTTATTAACTTGAGTATTTCTTATTTACATTTCGATTGTTATTCCCCTTCCCGGTTTCCAGGCCAACATCTCCCTAACCCCTCCCCTTCTATATGGGTGTTCCCCTCCACATTCTCCCCCCCATTACCACCCTCCCCCCAACAATCACGTTCACTGGGGATTCAGTCTTGACAGGACCCAGGGCTTCCCCTTCCACTGGTGATCTTACTAGGATATTCAATGCTACCTATGAGGTCTGAGTCCAGGGTCAGTCCATGTATAGTCTTTGGGTAGTGGCTTAGTCCCTGGAAGCTCTGGTTGGTTGGCATTGTTGTACATATGGGGTCTCGAACCCCTTCAAGCTCTTCCAGTCCTTTCTAAGATTCCTTCAACGGGGTTCCCATTCTCAGTTCAGTGGATTGCTGCTGGCATCTGCCTACTTATTTGCTGTATTCTGGCTGTGTCTCTCAGAAGAGATCTATATCCGGTTCCTGTCGGCCTGCACTTCTTTGCTTCATCCATCTTGTCTAATTGGGTGGCTGTATATGTATGGGCCACATGTGGGGCAGGCTCTGAATGGGTGTTCCTTCAGTCTCTGTTCTAAACTTCAGAGGCAACTTTTTAAAGGCAGTCACTAGTTCCACCCCAGCTGTGTGTGGCCAGAGTGCATATTCGATCCTTTTTGATTCATTGCATCTTTTTTCTGATTAGACTAGCAAACTGACAGGCAGCAAATCTTACATGTTGAGAACCCCCACCCCAAGTCAGACTTCTCATCTATGACCCTCTAAAACATTATGGTGGTGATTTGGTCCTCTGACTTGAAAGAGTTGTCTGTTCTGGTCAAGAGAAGCAGTTGGAGGCTTCAACCAGTTTGAGCTAGAGAAAGCTGTCTCCAAATTTCTAAGAAAAACAGCTGATCACTGAGCAGATCAAGTCCTGGAGGTGTTTATTGTAAAACAAGCAAGGGCCCATTACTTCACTGTTTAGTTAAGTAACTTCTAAGAGCAGAGGCGAAGGAAGCTAACTAAAAGCAAGTGAAGCTCGGCATTTCCACTTGCTTTCCTCCGAGTTTCCGTAGAAAGAATAGTCTCTTTGATTTTTACACTTTAAGGGGAATGGCCCAGATCTCTTAGAAGAGAAAATTATTAATTGTATTATAGAGACTTAGTTACATGAACATATACATAATTTAACTTTTTAAAAATCAATCTGTCTTAGGTTCATTTTATTTATAGCCCAGATGCCTCCCCCATTCACCCAAACCCCCAAGAAGCAAAACAAACATCATTATTAAAGACCTGGAAGGACAGAGGGAA
The DNA here is from genome assembly GCF_021556685.1 of Rattus norvegicus. Taxonomy (NCBI): domain Eukaryota; kingdom Metazoa; phylum Chordata; class Mammalia; order Rodentia; family Muridae; genus Rattus; species Rattus norvegicus. Next base: position 65,135,301 of record NC_141546.1, on the reverse strand, counting down.
GTAATTTTTCCCCAACTTTATCAACAAGCTTGCCTCTAGTATCTTTCCAATCACCTAAATCTATATAAGCAAACCATGACTGCATAAGGCCAATGGCTTACTGATGACTTCTCAACAGATTTTTCTTAAATTTAAGCCAATTGGGTCAGCTTTTAAAATCACATACATCTAAAGGTCAGAAAATACCCAAACAGAGTAATTAATTATAGTGGAACTTATAAATTTAAAGGAGAATTATAACCTTTATTAAAATTTTATATTGCTTTCACTCTGCCAAAAGAAATCCAAGACATTTAGATTTTGGCTTGTTCTTATAAAAGGCAGAAAGTCTCTTACTGTAAAATAAATACATATTAGTGCTGATGTTTTCCTTTCCATGAAGGTAGCATTATAATAAACAGATTTCCTAGTATCAATGCAAAAACATGGGACTTCTGTTTAACTATTTCTCCCTGGTCAATAGCTCCACTGTATGTTGAAGAAGTTATATTTTCACTGGATGATTTTTGTCATCATCTTTATTCAAATCCTGTGTTCACTGAAAAGTAAGTTAGCTAAAGACTATGGTGCCAAGCTGGGCAGTGGTGACTCACACCTTTTATCCCAGCACTCAGGAGGCAGAGGCGGGTGGATCTCAGTTTGAGGCCAACCTGGGCTACAGAGCAAGTTTCAGCATAGTCAAGGTTACACAGAGAAACCCTGTCTTGAAAAGTAAGCACAAAATAAACAAAAAACCAAAAATTCAAGTAATCCCATGAGTGTCTTTCAAAACAAAGCCACAATTCCACAGCTCAAAAAGCACTTGAAAAAGGACAGCTTCTAAGCTTCTATAATCTATAAAGTCTGCCCTGGAAAGTGTTTCTGTAACAGCAGAGGCTCAAAAAACCAGATCCTCTATAAAAGTTGTTAAAATACCGGCCAAAACTGTAAAAGTAGACTTTTCCAGAACTCTGTAAGTTAACTAGAAGGACATTTATGAAAAATGAATCCGAACAAGAGTAATAAAGGCAGATAACTCAATTTCAAAAATGTATAAAACATTGTCCTATTAATGTCTCCTTTCAAGAAGATCACAGAAAAGGAGAGGAAAAATGTCAACAAATCATCCTATTCAGGGAAAGAAAAATTGATACCACAACAAAACCGCACCCAGGTCAGTTTAGTAAGATGAACGCCTACCAACAAGTTGTACCAATGGTGGGAGACCACAGTAGCATACACACTGACACACTGCTGGCACACATGTCAAAAAGGCATAAAGATGCAGCCTTTAGGAAAACATGTTCCAATATCTGAAAACATAAAATAGTACAGGGTGCAACTCTGAGGCAGAGCGCTTGTCCGCCACATTCGAGGCCCTGGGTTCAACTGTTTACACAAAAATTTGTCTTTGATGGTTGGAAAGATGGCTCAGAATAACAAAAGCAAAATCAGCACACTTGATGATAAAAGACCACGAAACCATCGTCCACATCATACTGAATGGAAGAAGTGAGAGCTTTTTATCCAAAATCACAAATAACACCAAGAGATCTACTCTTGTTGCTCTTATCCAATACATCAGTTGACATTTTAATTGAAGTAATAAAGCAAAGGAAAAAAATGAAAGGGATATAAATAGGAAAGGATAGAGTTCGACAACTCCTATTTGCGAATGATATGATCCTATAACTAGAAGATTCTAGGGAACCTACCAAAAGATCCTTAAACCTGGTAAACAAATCCATCAAAGTAGAAGGAAACCAAACCAACACACAAAGGTTAATGATGAACTCTACAAGAAAGAGATTGGGAAAGCAATCTCATGCACAATAGCTCAAAGAGAATAAATGCCTAGGAATAAACCCAGCCCAGAAGGAGAAAGTCCTCTACTGTGAAAACCACTGAACACGGAAGACAGAAGCTGAAGGTCAGGGGAGTGGATAGTCTTACAACAGTCACATGACTGGAAGTGATCCTTCAGTGAAATGCCATCGAAATACCCTTGGCATTTATCATAGAAGTGTAAAACGTCATGAAACCGAACCAGAAAAGAGCTTCATAGCCAAAGCAATCCAAACAGAGTGAGCACCATTGTCCCAAAACCTTATTTCAGATTAAACTAGAGAGTCATGGTAACAGAATAGCATGGGATTGGCAAAAAACCAGATATAGACCAATAGAATACAATAAAGGTCCCAGAAATAAACTCACACAATTACAACCATGTGATTCCTGTCAAGGGTTGCAAGGAAAACAGTTTCTTCAACAAATGCATAGAATTGAGTATTGTTCTTAGGCAAAATAATACAGACTCCGAAAAGCAGAATTGTGTTTCTCTCATGTATGAAATTTTGAAGGGGGGAAAGGGGTTTAGAAGTGAGAAAAGGATGTGACAAAAGATTCCTCACTAACAACACCCATGTATTGGTTCGCCTTGTATTGTGTAGTTGGACTGCATTTGTTGGGACTCCTTAGACAGAAACACACTAAGAAACTTCTGGTGGTGTGCTGCAATTTCTTGCCACTTCTGCAGACTCCGGCTGATTGGAATCACAGGCTAGGGCAAGACCCATGCTGAGGGAAGACCTGTGCTGAAGCGAGGCACATGGTGGACACATGATGATCAGAGGGTATAACTAGGACTCCACAGAGTGACGAAGACAGAGCTTGACTTGCTGGTACAGCCAGCTGTGCAATGCTTGTGGGTCTCAAGTCTTCACTGATCTTCACTTCCCTAAGAGAGGCACAGATGAGAACTTCCCCTGGCGTTCTTGCTGGTCCCTCCTGCTGACTCAAGCCGAGGCTGAGGCCTGGCTGTCTCTACGAAGCCAACTCTAGCAAACTGGACTGCTGATTTCCAGATGAGAGTTGCTCAAAGAACCTTTCTAAACACGTCCACTTCCTCCATATCCTTTCTTCTCCATTACCTCTGGTGTGTAGTGGGTTATAAGGGAGGTTAAAGTGTTTAAGAGCCATTAATAAAACTAAGGTTTGAAAAATTAAAGTTACATAAAAGTGCCAGAGGAGACGCTCTCAGTGAGTGTAATTATATGCTAATATATAATAAAATAAAAAGTACACAGGCATCATGGTGCATGCCTTTAATCTCAGCACTCGGGAGCAGAAGGCAGGTAGATTTATGTGAGTTCAAGGGTAGCCTGGCGTATACAGGACAGTCAGATGTACATAGTGAGACCTTGTCTCCAATAAATAAATAAATAAGCTAAAAAATATAAAGTAAAAATATCAGATGTCCAAGCCCACAGCACATGCAGGAAGAAAACTAAGGCAAAAATCATCAGTGGGACACAATTTGAAGCAATAAAATACTGTAAGTTCACATTTCTCTGTAGTTGGAGATGGGCATCCCATGTCCTTCACATGATTTCTAGAATAAACAACCGCGAGACTAGTCGCTCTTAGTCTATACGTTTGAAAGTGCTAATCGGGGTTAAACAGCAGGGGCAACAATGGACTCAATCATGAAACTTAGAGTGGGACAGCAGTTTGGGCTAAGCCTTCAGGTGACCTGGATGCATGCTAATGTTCGGAAGTGCTTCTGTACCATTCTGCTTTTAGAAAGTCATGCTATCCATGAAGCGGATAGAAAATGCCCGCGTGGCTGCTGTAGAGGGTGACAAGGACGAAGGAATTCAGAGCATCAGCGGGCATCATAACACACCCAAGGCTGCTCATTGCATTCCAGGACATGCAACACCCTTGCTGTGCAGAGGCCCAGTCTGGTTTTTCTTTAAGCAGAGCATTTAACCTTCTAAGGATCATCTGTGATCTCCTTTCGCTTTATAGGATCCTATTGGCCTTGATGTAGGGCACATCTCCCTGCACTACCTTTTGCTATGGTAAAATGCTCTGGTCTTTGGAAAAGCCCAGCTAGCTTGGCAGTCTTTCCCTGTGGAAGGGCTTGATACTAGGCTGTTTGTCATAACGGAAAACCGGAAATGTGAGTGCAACCAGAAAGCAGTTGTACAGGCTGAGAAGTTGGCACAGACATGGGTCATTAGCAGTATTCTAAAAGGGCTGAGGGAAACCAAGAGTGGAAACTTCTATTTCTCTAGTGCCATACTTTCTTTATTACTTATCATTCAACATTTCCACTCCAAATGCATGCACAAAATTAAGAAATCCATTTAGGAGCAAGATTCTGATAATTACAGGGAACTTGCAAAGAAAGAAATAAAGGAAGAAAGAGAGAAAGAAAGAAAGAAAGAGAGAGAGAGAGAGAGAGAGAGAGAGAGAGAGAGAGAGAAAGAAACTTGCTCCTTCAGCCCCAAACTTGAAACTCATCAGAAGCTGATCCTGAAATGAGCAAACCAATTCCATTACTGCACCATAATCATCTTCTATAAACAATTCTCCTTTCTGTCCTCAGCAAAAGTGTAGGTCATAAGTTATACCCTTTGACCACCGACATCATTTCTATGACGTTGTCTACCTTTTGGGGGTTTGTACCACATTCTGCTTTCAATTTATATTATGGTTTTAATTTTTTTAGAACAATCTGGAAAGAAAAGCTGACTCCTATTCTCTACTTCATTCATGTATTCAGATAGCCATGGTCCATTCATTGCTAGGCTGCTATTGGCCTTTACGTAGGGCACATCTATCTGTGTTACTTTACTAGGATATGGGAAAGTGTTCTGGTATCTGAAGAAGCTAGATGACTTGGCAACCTTTCCCTGTGGAAGAGCTTGCTTTTTTCCCACCACGTTTGGCATATTTCACAATATAGCAAATTTTTTTTGAGCTTCTGATATGCTGACCCTCTGGCTATCACTTTGAATGTACAAAATTAAGATACTGATTTTAGCCTCAAGTCAATGGCAATGAGCTTAAAGAGTAATTGATTTTAACATGTCTAATGAACTGTGTCCATAATAAGTAGATACGTGGATAATAGATGGACTACCTCTAGCTGTCCCCTGCCCTCCATCTGCTCATGGCTGCATGTTTATGCATGTCAACACACTCAAGCATGCAAAACATAAATTAGTTGATTATAATTAAGCATGTATCTATATTTTATTGTGCAAGTTAATTTTGAAGAAATGTTTTAGATGACTAAAACAACAACACTAAAAAACCCAAAAGTCATAAAAAATGTAATACTCAGGCTAGAGCAGACTAGGAGAGGGGTGGTGGTTTCAGTATTATTTTGTTGACTGTGGTAGACATACTCCTTCAGCTACTTGGCAAATTCCTGAGCACTAAGACTTGACAGGTTGTAAGGAGGAAGGTTATAAGGATTGAGCTCAGTTGTCAGGAATCTCTGAGTATAGAGTGTGTGTGTGTGTGTGTGTGTGTGTGTGTGTGTGTGTGTGTGTATGTGTGTGTGTGTATTGTGTGAGTGTGTGTGTGAGTGTGTGTGTATGTGTGTGTGAGTGTGTGTGAGTGTGTGTGTGTTAGTATGTATATTAGTGGGTGTGTTAGTATGTGACTTTTTTAGTGTATATTTTAGTGTAAATGTTAGTGTGTTAGTATTCCTGTTTTTTAGTGTGTGTATTAATGTGTGTTAGTGTGTGAGAGTATATGTGTATGTGTGTGTGTGTGTGTGTGTGTGTGTGTGTGAGAGAGAGAGAGAGAGAGAGAGAGAGAGAGAGAGAGAGAGAATGTGTGACTGTGTGTGCTTTTAGTGGGGTATTAGTGTGTGTGTATGTGCTAGTGTGTCTGTGTGTGTTAGTGTGTGTTAGTGTGTCAGTGTGTGTGTGTGTGTGTGTGTGTGTGTGTGTGTGTGTGTTAGTGTGTAGTGTGCTGTGACAGGAACTGGAGCTGGACTTGAGGAGTAAAGTGTAGTAACTGGAAGGTGTTGGCATGGGGCCCTGGCAGCGCATGGGTGAACCAACTCAGCAGATGGCTTCCAGGTGGGCCCGACATCTAAGCAGAGGCTGCAAAGGTCACATTACTTGAATCCTTTCAAAGCACCATTTCCTTCATCAATCAGCTGCCTCATGGAACCTTTACTCAACTAACAAGTCATGAGCAAACAGGAAAAATCCAGCTGTGAGAAGGGAACAACTACAAAGAGAGGTGCCACTGAGAAAGGGTGTGGAGAACTGGAGAAATCAGAGATTCTCAGCACAGAGGGTATGAAAAGGAGAGAGGACACACAAGAGATGAGCCAGAACGTAGAGGGCCTGATATTCTCCACAAGGCATTTGAAAGGCCTTTGGAGGACAAAGGGGGCATGCGGGACTCTTTATAGAGAGCCTTTTGTTTTAGAATTTTAAGGAGTTGACAGTTTTATCTTAGGACTCTGTATGGGAACTATTTCTTTCTCAGCACACAACAGTGACCATCCTGTAGGAGGTAGTAGGGGAAACCATCTGCTGCTGAAGCAACCTGAGGAGATCCCTTCCCTTCCCCCACTCTTCCTAATCCTCAGTTTTCTGGCACAGAAGAATTTCTGGACAAGCTGACTGAAGCAAAAAAATAGTGAGGTTATTAAGAGAAAGGCAAATTCATTTTTAGATGTGAATGTTTACAGAGTGTGAGTAGTTAGGGAGAGAAATGTCCCTAGGTAGCTGTCATTAGTGCAAACTCCCAAGGAAATAGTTTATTTTGAGCACAGATTTAGGGTACCCCAAATGCCACATCTCAATGTATTAACAGATCAGTGTTTCATAGAAATGGAGCAAAGTTGTAAAGCGACACCATGTCAAACGTGTTGGTCAGTTCACCACATAGCTAGATTGCCACACACTGGGAAATCTCTGCTGCAGGCCTCAGATCTTTCTGAAGACATTCTTAGCCATTAGGTTATGGACACTAAGGATCTGTTTACGCATTATAAATAGACTTGCCTACTAGTCACAAGCATGGTAGATAACACACAGTAAGTGGTTAATTTAAGAACTAAGATAGGCCAAGATAATTTGACTCTTAACGTGTAATGTACCAGCCACAATCACTTCATCAATAATCCAGGCCTTGTAGAATGTTTAACACAGGAATTTGTCTTGTCTGGGCTCTTCAGTTCACACATGATATAGTCATAATTTTGTGGCATTTTAAGTCACATTGTACAAAATGTGTGATTTTTAACAAGTTTAGTTAAAAGTTGATAAAGTTTAAAAGATGAGTAGAAAAAAATTCACAAACTGGTTCATTTCTCTTGAGTAGTTTTCTCTTGTAAATTAAATTGTTAGGTAACTTCATGAGGGGGAGAAGGGGTGCCATAAATGGCACATTATTTCCCTCATCTCTGTTTGGAATGCCTTCAGAGAGCCCAGCACTGTCTTTATAGACAATTTCAACTTCCTGCAGTTATGTCAAAGCTATGGACCAGTGGTTTCAACTTTCCTAACGCTGCAATCTTTTAGCACAGTTCCTCATGTTGTGGTGACCCCCCAACCATAACATTATTTCCTTGTTACTTTATAACTGTACTTTTGCTACTGTTATAAGTCATAATGGGAATATCTGCTATGCAAGCCACAGGTTGAGAACCAGTGCTGTAGATTCTTAGTTGGGGGAAAGGGCTTATTTCCCTTACAATGCCCCTTAATTTTCCCTATCTTCCTATCTCCTCCCCTGTCCCAAGTTGCTGAACCATGAGAGAAGCTGACACCTTTTCACATATTCAAGGTGGAGACCAACTGCCTGAAAGACTCTTCCCATAGAACACTAGTGCAAAGAATCTGTCCAATCACTTCTTTCCTCTGTGTTAGAAAGTGGCTTCTGACGCTGAGCCCACAGACATGATAAGCACAGATTTGACTTGATTGATATGACTTGATTGCACCACTCCTCAATAGAAAGGGATTATTGGTCCTAGGAAACAGCGATGTCCATGGCATGCCAACAGTGCGATCTCTCATAGGATCACTGAGATTTCCCAAATGTGGAAGTCTTCGATCAGTTTTGGATGGTGAGGCTGGAGACAGCACTACCCAAACTGATTCAAGAAAAAAGATTTTTCCATTCTTCCTCTATTTTTCCAGTTGCCACAAGCACTTCATAAAATTACTCATCGGAGACGGGAATCCTTTTCAATTTTATCTCAAGGGTGTACTCCACTTCACCAGAAAAGAAACCGTTCACATTCAACTGTTTCGGGATTTTTGGTGGTGGTGGTAGTGTTTTTGTTTTGTTTTGTTTTGTTTTTCTTTTTCTTTTCTGTACTGATCAGACTATGGTAATTGCTCTCAGAAGTAATTGTTGTAGATTTCTGCAATATAATTCAAGTTCGTGTGTATTCATGACATGGCTAACACAGGGACTAATTCTGCATCCTTGTCCTTGTGTTGTCAGTGTTATAGACATAATCCAGTGCACGTGAGGCTAGTGGGGTACCTAGCAGGCCCATTCCAAGGTATCCCCTGAGAACCACACCATGGCATAGGAGAGGTTTGTTTGGGAGAGGGAAGGGAACGAGAACCTGGAGAAGGGGTAGAGGCAGACAGATGGGAGCAGAGCCATGGGGCTAGAGAAGGGAGACAGAGGAGGACAGAAAGGAGAATAGAAAGAGAGGCTGGCAGAGAGAGAGAAAGAGACAGAGAGAGAGAGAGAGAGAGAGAGAGAGAGATCCTTTTTATATGCCACCATGTGCCAACCACACCTAGTGGGAAATGGCATGGCATCAGGTGATAGTCCACCATTTACATTATGGATTCTTCTCTCCCTCTTAGTGCACATACGTAGCCAAACAGTCCTTTAAGCCTATGTGGGGAAACAAATAAACAAACAAGCAAAACACTCACTTTATCTATACTACTTTATTTTTGTATTATTTTGCAAATATGGCAAAATCTTAGACATTGCAGAATACTCATAATTAAGTGACTTATGTGTCTGGGTTTGCCTATAAGCATCATACTACCGTGACTTTACTTTGTGACGTAAATTGATAGTTCAGTCGTCAGGAGTCTACTTTTGCATCAAATTCTTTGTCTTCTGTTGAATAGAAGAGAGAGGGATCTCTTGTCTCCAGAGCTTAGAGCCAAGATGAGAAGGCTGGCTTACCAAGTGCCCTCAGGGATGCTGTGATAAAGGTCGCTCACTCAGCTCAGCTTACAAATTTCCATAGTTCGGGGAATGGAGATGACTTCATATTAGCTGAACATTTGCTGTGCAAAAGTGCAATTAAAGGAAGCAACAGAACAGCAATCAGGTTACACAAGATAAAGAAACTGTCCTGTCCTGAGCTATGATCGGATGTGATTAGCTGCTCCTGCTGGAGAGAAATAAAAATTCTACTTGATAGATTTAAATGGGTTTAAGCCCCTTTGCGCATTGGTCTTTGAAGAAACCCAATAAACTACATCCTTTGGTCCCTCGAAGCATCTGATGATGCTACGTTCTTTTCTCTTGTTACCAAGATCCACTAATAAGAAATGTGTGCTCTTTTATTTTTTTTGTAGCAAATCTTCATTTTGACAGAAGAATTGTTCAATTGATCCTTTCAAGTAACTTTCTTTGCAGCAAGCTTGAAATAAAATTTGACTCCATAGAATACTGTAACTGGGAAAACTATCTGCCAGGAAAACTGTCTAGAGAGTCTTTCAAAAGGAGTTGGGTTTTGTCGATACTCAGATTGGACAGTGGGAGGCAGTACGTAACCTCGTGAGCCACAGTGCTCAGTTTGCTCTTGGTGGGAATGGCAGACCAGCTGTGGAAAGGACAGTTCTGAGAACAGGTCAGAACCTCTTCAGGTTGTTGCCTGAGGGGACAGACCGTGGGTTTTAAGAGGAGAAAGCAGTAGATCTAAAAACAAACAAAAAACCAAAACACACAAAACTCACAATTAGGAAACCCAGAAGGAGTGGATCTTAAAAATAAATAAATAAATAAATAAATAAATAAATAAATAAATAAATAAATAAATAAATAAATAAATCACATTAAAAAATCCAGAATGTAAGTCAGAGTGTGGTAGGGAATGGTCCTTCCTCAGCTCTGTGCTGTTAACACACAGTCAAGGACGAATTGGTACAGTATCTCTCTGCTTCATGGAAGAAGGCCAACTTAACAACGCGACTTCACTTTTAAAAACAGTGTAATTTCCCTCTGTATTGCCATTTCAGAATTTCCCAGGGACCACACGAGGAATTGTTAAAAATAAACTGGCTCTACCTGCTTGCCGAAAGACTGGCACAGTATTCCTTAACATGAATTATACGACTTATATTTTTGAACATACTTATATTTATCTATTTGAAAAACCGTAGAGGTACTCATTAGCTTTACACGTGGTTAATCACTAACCTATAACTCTGAGCACTACCTAGCTTTGACTCACAAAAATCAGTGGAAGGCGGGGAGCTATCGCCAGAAATGATATAAAGTTTAAAATAATAAAAGAAAATTAAATTAAAAACTATTCCACCTTCCATAACTACCTCTTATTTTCCCCAAACACAGACTCTTCCTTTCTCAAGCTTCAGGCTAGCCCTTCCCAGGTGTCCAAGCCGAATTTCCTGGTCGGCTTTGTCCCATCCGTACTCCAAGATCACTACTGTAGTTCTTGGGCTCCCGAAGGAGCTCGGTTGTATCTTCCTCCAGCCAGTCACCATGGGAGACATTTGCTTTCCTAGATGCAAGCCTCAGAGTGGGGATTCAGCTCCTCCTCCTGTATCCTCACTCCGTGATCATCACTGTTTACTATGTTGGGCAATTTCTATGGAGACTCTTTAAAGTTCACAAGTCTACAGTTGACTTCTAGGCAAACTACCCATGTATATTGCAGTTTCTCTTAGGACGGCCCTCTCATGATGTCCATATTTCCCTGATCTTTGGTTTCCACAGGATTTGATCAATAACTCCATCTATACTGGTTGGTCAACACATTGGGCCGTCCCAGCAAGCTGAGCGGCAGCTGGAAATCATTAGCGGCCACAACCTCTAAAAAGAAATCTGAGGAGTGAAGGGCTGCCAGTGGCTGGAAGCCTAGACTAGCAATTAGGTCACCCGTTGAGTCTTTGATTCATTAGTTTGCTTCCTGTAAGAGATTTTTAAAGGCGAGAATGGAGCCCGACTTCCCTTGATCCAGTAAAGTGAGATCAGGATGCCCAGGTGAAATTCTAGAAGGACAGGGAGAAGGCGGGGAGGTATGGCCAGAAGATATAAAGTGACCCATTACCCTAAAGTTGTAGCTTGTTGATGAACTTCCCGTCATCCCTTCAGTGAGTCACTCTGTCCACTAGACATGATCCCATGCATGACAGCGCATCATTTATCAGAATCGCTGACAGAAAACAAGGAACTGGACGCCATTCATGAACACACAGTGTTTTGCTTTAAAGCAGTTTTCATATCTCAACGTATTTTCACCTGTTGGGTTTGCCTATAGATTAGGCTTAAACAGTGTTTCCTTAATGGCGAGATGAGATATAAGCAAATGTTCAAATTGCTCTCTTAGGTTCTTAGCTATCTTAACCCAGGCTCTACAATTGCCTTATGGGATAGAACAAGGGTTGACCCAGCTAAGCCTCTGCCCCAGGTGTGGTCCTGCTGTCCTCCATGTCAGACTTTCTGGAACACTTGCATTACTTCTATTTTCTAAGACATTGAGCCACTGAATGCTTTCAGCCTGACCCTTCCTCTGAAAGCGGAGTATCATCTTCTCCAGTTTGTACATGGTCAATGTAATCTCATTATTCAGTATTTGTAGAGGGTCTCTTGCCCTTGTTTTGTCCCATTGCTAACCATAACCACAAATAAAATGTGTGCCTAAGAATTCACCCTTGAATGTTCATCGCCACCATAGTAAATCTATTGATAACAAAAAGCTTTTGAGAATGTTGAGACTTTTTAAAACCTTTACGATGAATAAGACAGGAAACATTCTCCTGCCTACCCCACAGCTAACAGCTCCCATCCATCAGTGCTACCTATATAAATTTTTCTAAATCTCTTCTTTAGCTTTACTGTGGTTTCATTCCGGATCTTCCCCAACCACTCACAACAAAACCTGCCATCCTCTTCCAGGATCATCTCCTACCTCTCTTTTTTAAAAAGAATTTTTGTGATTATGTATCTATGCATTTATTTGTGCCCTGGGCAGGGGACACCGTTGTCGAGGTTAAAGGACAACTTGCTACAGCTGGTTCTCTCCTTCCTCCCAGTGCATCCCCTCACCTAACTCGGGTTAGGGTTTGTAGCAGACCTTCACTCACTAAACCCTCTCACTGGCCTACACTTTCTTTATTATACAGTCAGTCTCTCCCTGTTGACCAGTTGTTACTTTCCCCAGGGCTCATCAAACTCTTGCTTTAACGGAATCAGTCTTGCTCTGAAAGGCAGCAGAGGGATATAAACTGAGTGGATACTCAGGAAAATAGTTTTCCAGGTCCTTACATTATATTATGAGCATTTTTTAAAATTCTTCTGCTAGTCCAATTTTCTAGGTGCAAAACCAGCCACAAATGGTTCACTTGTTTTTCCAGATGATTCAAACCAAGTTTGGTGAATGTGTGTCTGTATACGTTGTTCTACCTGTCTCCTGAGGGAAGTCCTATGTGCTTTCTACCCAGCTATGACAGAGGGTTGGTTTCGAGGCTGCACGTTTATTCCAGGGCTTATCTTCCTTGGCCTTTCATTTATTTTCTCCTTAAATAGAGAGAAAAGTAGCAGGAAAGAAATTAATTTCTAGCTACCTGCCTAAACTTTGACCTTTGCCTTCATCCGCTCACTCGAATCTCTAACAATACTGTGTAAGAGAAGACAAGGGCAAGCACAGCAGAGGGTCATCGCTGTGACAAGACTGGGAGGCTGAGCCTCCAAAGTCACAGCCATCAGTCTCCTGCCACTAACAGCTGTGTGTGTGTGTGTGTGTTTGTGTGTGTTTGTACATATGTGTGAATGAGTGTGTATGTGTGTGTATGAATGTGTGTGTGTGTGTGTGTGTGTGTGTGTGTGTGTGTGTGTGTGTGTGTGTGTGTGTTGAGATGGAAATCGTGGCTCAGGTCTGGGCAAACCACACCAGTCCAACAAGGTCTCATGTGGAAGAGGTTTATTGGAATAGCAGAGAGGGGGTTGGGCGGTTAAGAGAGGGAGGAGAGAGGGGGGGAAGGGAAGGAAAGGGAAAGGAAGGGAAGGAAAGGGAAGAGAAGAGAAGAGAAGAGAAGAGAAGAGAAGTAGAAGTAGAAGAGTAGAGAAGTAGAAGTAGAAGAGTAGAGAAGTAGAGTAGAAGCCGCCATGAGCACATGGAGAGAAGGGGAAGGGGAATGGGGAGAGAAAGAAAAAAGGGAGAAGAGGGTAAGAACAAGAGAGCAAGAGCTAGAGAGAGTAGGGGGCAAGCAGCCTCTTTTCAGTGTAGAGCATACCCTGCCTATTGCCAGGTAACTGTGGGGTGGAGCTTAGACAGAATTCTAACATTGTGTGTGTGTGTGTCTGTGTGTGTGTGTGTGTGTGTGTGTGTGTGTGTGTGTGTGTGTGTTTCTATTGTTGGGGAAAAAACAAACAAGTTTGGTGATGCTTGTCACCCTAAGGGCAGTCCTTTACTTTCACAAATTCAACCTGATTTCTTATCAAATGATGATCATCTGTCAAGACCTTTGTTACTGGCCTCTGGTGGCCTTGCATTCTAAACACAAAAAACATTTTGATAGTATTTATTAAGAATTATAAAAACCTTACTTCCAATAATTTAAAGGTAATTTTCAGTTCTAATTATGTGAAAAATGAGTTCATGACAGCATTAATTACTAGCCAAAAAGTTTAAATGGCCTTTGGGAGATAAGGCAACGACAAAGCACTCCACCTACAAAATTCAGGGATTTTAATCAAAAAAAGAAAAAAAGAAAGAAATCAAAGCCAACAACAATGAATCATAAAGGCAGAATAGGACAAAAATTATTTTACATTTTTCAATAAGTTACTGTTGGTTTTAATTTATTCATTTTATTTATAAAGGCACCTTTATCTTTATGTATTTTTAAAACAGCTCACAGTTCATTTGCTAATAAAGTCATTTAGGATAAATATGCATGATGTATAGAGTCATGGAGTTTATAGAAGTTAGGCTAAAGAGAAGCCATTTCTTTTCCATAGAATTACATACTAGCAACTCAGAAAGTATATAGTGCTTTTTACAAAAAGGTTTTGAGGAGCAGTTAATTATAAGATGTGTGTTATAAAATTTTGGAGATACTTAGAGCTGACATTTCTGCATAAAATGTCAGGGGGGGTTATTTGTTTTATTTTTTTATGACTCCAGCTTCTAGCCTTAAAACATATAAAGATATAAAAGTTCTCTATGTCTTTTCTACATAAAACCCCTATGTTTTCTTTAATAAGGAAAAAAAAGTAAGTACACATTTTATTTTGAAATAGCCCAAAATTCTCACAGCAGAGAATTCAATGAAATGAAATTATAATTTTGATGATGATGGTGATGATGGTGATGATAGTTCCTCTATTATTAGGAGGAAGGTTTTATTGTCTGTAAGAGAAAGCAACCAGAGGCATCTGGAAGAGTTCAGAACAGAAAAGAAACACAGACTGGTCATGGTCAGGGCTATTGTCAAGAGAAGCAAGAGAGCACAGTGGGGCCACAGTAGAACAGAAAAGTAGAAATGGTGAGATGGCAAGAGGAAGAGAATAGTAAAGAGGGAGAGGGAAAGGAAAAGGAAGGGGTAAGGTCTGGGGGAGGAGGGAGAGGGAGAAAAAAGAGACGGAGTGGTGAACAAATCCTGTTGAGTATAAGGATGATGAGTAGCTGGGAGGGGAATTTAGCATGGACTTTGAAGTGTTTAACAAGTGATACTAGGAAGCCTGGAGATCAGCATGAGTTTTGATATACTGATAAGTGCCTCCTGTCCATTCTCTGCTAGAGCCAGGGAGATTGCCAGATCTCCCTCAGGGTAGCCAGGCCCAGTATGCACCCTGCTGGACTGGAGGGAGGGAAGCTTAGCTCCTCCTGTGATGGGAGCAGTGCAAGGTTGGATGAGTGCAAGGGTGAAAAAGCACATGTGGGAACAGCTTGGGAGAACTGGTCCAGTTCACTGGGGCGGGGGTGGAGGAGTGGGTGCTATGCCCCCTGGCAAGGTGGCCAGGGTCTCTAGGACAAGGTTTGTGTGGCTGTGTACCATTGGCTGGGGCGAGGGTGTTGGAAGATTCTTCATCTGTATACTGAGGAGCTGTAGGGTTTGGGAGAAAAAGGCCTTGTAGGATCAAACAAGGAGTGACCTGATGACCAACCGGGTAATAAACTCTTACTAGGGTTGATGGTGGGAGAGAGCCGACTTTATGGCTCCAGGTTGGGAGGGGGGAGGTAGGCAAACATTTGCCATTCTCATGATTGAGGTATCAGGGTTGAAGATCTCTTGACCCTTCCTCTGTAACCCCGGGTCATTCTGTCCCACAGGAAATGACTCCTTTTGGCAGAAGGAAACCAGTTTCACAAGTTCCGGAGGAATGCTGGATTTTAATCTATCCTCTACCCATCAGAAATCCTTTTATAGTTCAGCTTGCGCTAATTTCTGGGTACATGAGACCTAATAGTCTCATGCAGCTCAGGATGGCCTTTATTCTATGTAGCAAAGATAACCTTGAACTTGAACTGCTCCCACCTGCCAAGAGCTGTTAGTACAAGTATGCTCTCCCACACTTGGTTTATGTGATGGACGGATCCAAGGCTTTATGACTTGTGGCAAGCAATCCATCAAATATAGTCCCGGCCCAACTATATCATTACTGTTATTTTTGAGGCCAGATCTCGTTCTATAATATAGGCTGCCTTGGAACTCACTATCTTGTCCAGTCTGGCCTCAAACTCAAGGCCAGTTTCTTGCCTCAGTCTCCCAAGTACTGAGATTACAGATGGATGCCACCACAGCTGGCTCTACGTCATGGTGTTTCAACTACATGTGGACTTATGAGATAATTAACAAGACAGTTATGGGAACTGAAACCAGTTAACCAATTCAAGAGTGAGAAACGAAAAATGCAAGTCCGGTTTAAGGATAACAAGTAGGTTTAAGGATGAAATTTGGAAGAAAATGTTTGAGTATGGTTTGAGTCATGGTAGTGTCAGGTCCAGAGGAAACTCCAGTTCCTCAGACTCCATAAAGCTGTAGTCCTGTGAGCTCAGCCTGGACTAGAGGAGGATTTCTGGCAGTTAGATAAAAAGCCAGAATTGCTCAGAAACTTATGAAACTGGCTCCCATCTACCAAAATGAGGCATGTCTTTACCTATGACTGAAGGAGCCTATGACTACCTGTGCAGTCTATCAGCATATCAAAGCCCATGATGGCCTCCAGGCTCCCTCAGTATCACAAGTATTATCTGTTGCACAGTTCAAGGGTTTCTCTGTGCAAGCCTGGATGTCCCGGAATCGGTTGGCCAGCCAGCCTGGTCTTGAACCCAGAGCCTGCCCAGTGCTGGAATCACAACCTCCTGGTTCAGGAGAGTGAGATTTTAGATGGACGCTCCTCTTTACGTAGTTTTACAGTTGTTTTTGTTCTACTGGATCATGACAACACAGGGGAAAAGGAGGCGGATATAGCCTCTTTTTAAAGCAAAAAAAATAAACAGAAAGAAAAAAAGTAAATTGCCCCCAAACTTTATTAGGTCTATGTAGTGATTCAGTGTTATCAACTGAAAAACAGCAGTAAGAGAAACATCTTTCGAGATGAATGTGCATTAAAATCTTGTTCCTAGCATCTTCACAGAGAAAGCTATTGAAAGTTTCGGGCATGGGTCTTTACTTGTCAAAAGAGGATAACGGAATTGTTTGAATTTATGCTTACTTTGCATCAGTTAGGGTACCTAGCTGGCCCTCTATTCGTGTTGATTTGAGTGGAAATGTTGTTCAAAACTTAGAACAGGACCCCTTTCTCCTGCTTCAGCACTGGGAATTAAACCACGCCTCAATTGATAAATACCCCACCACCAAGAGAACTGTATCTTGCTCTCTCTTCTATTCACTTTGTCCTATTTATTTTTGGTCATGAGCCTAGCCTTTCATGGCTAAGCCATCTCTCCATCCCTTACTATATATACATAATTTGTTTTATGTGTGAGGTCTGCATGTATACTTGTGCACCACATGGGTGCCTGATATCCACAGTGACCAGACATAGGATCCCCTGGAACTGGAGCTACAGAGAGCTGTGAAACATCATGTGGCTACTGGGAACCCAACCCAGGTCGTCCGAGAGCAGTCAGTGCTCCTAACCACTGCGCAATCTCTCCAGCCCGATCCCTACCTTTTACCTTTCAGACAGGCTCTCAATATAGATTTCAGTTGTGATCTTCCTGCCTCAGACTTCTGAGGCTGGGGCTTCAGGCCTGTGACACAAAGGGCCAGCTGGAATACACTTCTTGAGTGTGTGTTTGTGACCTTGAATTCTCCCCTAGCAAGAACATAGCTTGTCAGATGCTTCTTCGAACTTGAGAAAAGAGAATCTGCCCACTACCAGCAGGTGCCCTTTCTGGAAGGGATCCCCTCACACAAAATGCAGAATGCAAACGAGCAAACAAATAGCCCATGTGTTTTCCCCATTCCTTCAACCTTGAGAACTAAAATGTCACACACAAAGAACCAATTGGTTCACCAATACCAAGGTCCTGATCCTCAGTCCAAGGGAGAGGCGAGGGAAATTCGAGCATTGGCAGTAACGTTTGCTTATGAACTCATTTGGCTCACATTTATTGAGTGGGATACAAACATCCCACTGAGTCCAGTATCCCAAGAAATCCCAAAAAAGGTTAAAGGGAGGGATTGCTGGATATACTTTTTTAAAGTCTTCATAGAGGAGCTTCACTCTGAATGCCCTGCCTTCCAGAGGAATTACCCATCAGTGCAGGGAAAGTGATGTTAAGGTGATCATTATGCAATGCCTAAAATCAGCCAGAATCTTGCTGTCCTCAGTCGCTTTGAAGAGCCTGGTGTTTCAGTCTCAGGATGACTCACCGAGTGCCTCTTGAGAGTCTCTCCTCCTGTCCCACCTAGCTGTGGGCCTTCAACCCTGCCCAGCTTTGCTCCCACCCTCTGAGTTTCCCAGCTCTCGAGTGTGTGTCACTCTGAGTTACAGCACCTCACTCACTTCCATGGCTCTGTGGGAATGACTCATGTCGTGGGCTACTGAGAAATCGGTTTGTGATGTTTTTGTCTGAGCTGTTACACATTTTAGTATGTCTCCTCGATGTGTCTAGAATCCAAGAGATGTGGACTTGAACAGAGCTGGAAGGATATAGAATAGAAAGCAGAGCCAAGACAGTGTAAGGTCTATTAGAAGCTTTGAAAACAAATGTAGAAAATGGACAAAAGATAATCATTCTCCCCGGGCTGGAGAGCTTTAGCAGTAACAGCTCTCACTGCCCTTCCAGTGGACTAGAGTTGGATTGCAACACCATATCAAGCAGCATACAATCTCTGGAAACTCCAGCAGCAGGCCACCCAGTGCCCTCCTCTGGCTTCCTCACACTATACTGGGAAAGATGGAGATTGAGAGATGAGGTACCGTTGTAAAGATCCATAATATAGTTGTGCAGGAGAACAAAGAAGATGGGGCCACATGTTGTAGCATAACGGCAGTAACTTGGTTAAAGTCATAAGCTTTAGGGACACAGGTCTCAGCTAAAATACCATTTCATAGCTTGGCTTCATGAGCTTGAACAAGATATTTAACCTTTCTATACCGCAGCTGAAAATGCAAACTAGATTTAATGGTAGTGATATTGCCTTAAGACCACAAGGCTGCTTAGCGAGATCACAAGCATATGCCGTGGAGCAGTGCAGGTCACTAGGGAGAGCCTCTATGACTGTAAGGCCATTTGTTTCTCATCTCCCAAAGCTGTGTTCCATGAAAAAAGCCAGATTATCATGGAATAAAGAGTGAGAAGAATGAAGGAAGAAGCTATAATTGTCCCTCTTCTTGTGGTGTTTGGCTACTGCGCTTGATCCTAACCTAGGAGCCTTCAGACTTCTACTTACATGTCTGTCGTCTGCAAGGAATTCCTCAGGTGGAGTTCGTACTTGAGTGTCCACAGCCGCTGTGTAAAAGTTCTAGAACAATGCTCACAACCCCAAACATGTTTTATGAAGGATTTCATCAGAGTCAGGGTAATTCTGTCTCATCTTTCACGTGTCTCTACAAAGCCAAACAGTAACGGGAATTATTGCTACCCCTTTACAAAAGATCAGGAAGCTAAGGTCTAGACAAGTCAAAGAATTGTAGGGAACTGAATTTTGTAACTGAGATTCAGACAATGGTTTTTACCTGTGCCAAAGCCCAAAGTCAGCTGTTGATCAAGTGGCCTTGTCCAGCCACAGTATTTGAACTGTTTGTTTATTTCTGACCTGTCTAGGAGATCTTAGAAACCGGAGGTTTTCTCTTGCATGCAAATGTCTCCAGAGACTACTCCTGGGGTCGGTATGTGTAATCACTACTTGATATTTGTTCATCAAAACTGAATAAGTGAAGCCCGATGCTTTTCATCCCAGTGCCCAGAGGCAGCAAGATCACTGCAAGCTAAAACCCAGTCTGAGTTACCTGGTTGATCTAGGTCAGTGTGGGCTACAGAGTGAGATTTCTTCTCACAAAAATAAGACACAAGGGGGCTGGAGAGATGGCTCTGTGGTTATGAGCCCTTGCTGCTTTTATAGAGGATCCAGGTTTACTTTCTAGCACACACGTGAGCTCACAGCCTTCTATAACTCCAGTTCCCGGGGATCTGATGCCCTCTGACCCCCCTGTACCAGGCCTGCTCATGGCGCACAGACATACATGTGAGCAAAGCACCCATACTCATAAAAAGAAAGAAATCGTTTTTGAAACGTGAAAAGAAAAGAGAAAATGATTGAATCAACTAACTCAACGCATAAACTATTTATTCCTAGAAGTTCAATCATTTTTATTCATGCACATGTGTTCATTCATCAGTACGGAAGGCCTCAGCATGGGTCTTGTCCTTATGTTCTGGGCCCTTACTCAGCTCAATCATGAGTTTTGCACCGCTTTTTACGGACTCTTAGCATCTTCTGCAAGCTCAGTCTTGACCTCTGCAGTAAACAGTTTTTAATCTCCATTCTCTGTGTCGGCACATTATCACCAGCCAGTCTTTAACAGCGTTGTGTTGAATACAATTCTAATTTTCGTAAACACTGGGATTTATTATTTCTACATTATAATGTTGTTTTAGAATAGTTTAGAACTTTCATTAAATTTATTCAAATAAAATGGACTTTGCAGAAAAGTAGATAATGGACAACTGAGTGTTTTTTGTTTTTTGTTTTTTTTGGCATGGCCACAGCTGTTCTCTAGTGTCCACCACCCAATGTATAAGAAAGGAGAAAAGGAGGAAACTGGGCAAGTATTTCTTGTTAGGAAACAGACGGAAATTGTGCAAATCATTCCTACTGGTATTTCATCAAGAACACCAACTATGAGGTCACATCTCCTGGAACGGGAAGCTGGGTTGTAGTCCCTAGGCACAGCTAGAAAAGATGAACAGAATTGAGACGACAACCCCAGAACAAATGTAGTAACACCTTTACTGAG
The DNA here is from genome assembly GCF_021556685.1 of Rattus norvegicus. Taxonomy (NCBI): domain Eukaryota; kingdom Metazoa; phylum Chordata; class Mammalia; order Rodentia; family Muridae; genus Rattus; species Rattus norvegicus. Next base: position 65,114,856 of record NC_141546.1, on the reverse strand, counting down.
CTAATGGTTAGACTTCTGGTCAAATATCCAGGAAAATACACATATGAGTACGTACATGTGCACACACACACATACATACACACATACACGCACCACCACATACACACACCATACTACACACACACACACACACAGACACACAAAAAACATATAACACCATACCAAACATAAACACACACCCTACTACATACACACACAGACACTATGCTACACAAACACCATACTACACACACATAAACACACAAACAAATAACACCACACTACACACACACACATACATACACCATACTATGCACACATATATACACAAACACATAACACCACAGTACACACACAAACCCACCCCCCCACACTACTATACACATACACCACACATGCCGCCACACACACACCATACCACACACACGTACATACACACAAATCACACTACACACATGCACACACACATACACACACATACATCCTATTATACACATACACCACACATGCCACCCCCCCACACCACACATACATACATACATACACACAAATAACAACAACAAGAACACACACACACACCATACCACACATACATACATACACACAAATAACAACAACAAGAACACACACACACACACACACACACACACACGCTCCTTCCTAGTGTGTGACGATGCCTTAACAGAAGAGACAGAAGCAGCCCCCAAGTGTAGATGCTATTCTATCTGAGAGGGAAGGAGTTATTTCGCCTCAAGAAGACACTGATGTAGCACACACACAAAATGTGGCAGTGAAGACAAGCTGGCATCTGTAGTTTTCCCCTGGCATGCTGCGGTTTTTCCTGGGCTACTGCTGGAAGAAAGCACATCAAAGAGGTGGAAAAGTGGAGGAAAGCCACGAGGCACAGACAGGCTGGCTACAGACAAGGTGACAGCTAACAGTTCGAATGAAGACATAACAGACTGAATAGAAGGGGCAGCGTGTTCTGAGATAATCTAACCCTCAGAACCCCCTCTGACTGTCCTCAGAGGGTGTCACTGAATTCCCTCCTGTGACTGTAGAAACTGATGCTCAGAAGGGAACCCATGCGGAAAGCAGCCCTTGGAGGAGGGATATGATCCCGTGTCATATATGTTCTGTCCGTTGCTTTTACTTCCCACTTCCCAGCCCTCCACATCAAAACCAATCCTGAGATAACTGTGTTCCAACGAGATGAGATTGAAATAAACTTTAGAAAAATGCTTTTAGCGAGGGATGACATGTCAAAGGGAAATCTTAAAATGCAGTAGGACAATTGCCGTGTAACAAAGACAGCTATCAAAGCTCACAGAACGTAAAAGCAGAGTCCATAGATGAAATGTTTCCCCACTCTGAGGGAAACTTAACTTAGATAGTCTCGTTATCCAAGAAAATTAGCTGAATCGAAGGCAAATGGAGTGAGAGAAATCTAATCTTGGCATTTAATCATTTCTCATTCTTTCTGACACATCTGGAAAATTAAGGTATCAATAACAATACATTAACGGATATGTTTAAAGTAATAGCTTACACTGGTTATGCATATGTATGTGTATGTGTTTTCTTTGTCAGTTCCAGCAGCTCAGAATTTGAACTTAGAAACAAGGACATGGTATCCAGTTATTTTTTTTTTTTTTTGGTTCTTTTTTTTAGGAGCTGGGGACCGAACCCAGGGCCTTGTGCTTCCTAGGTAAGCGCTCTACCACTGAGCTAAATCCCCAGCCCCTGTATCCAGTTAATTTTAAAACATCATTTGCTGGTGACAGATAGCATAATGGGTAAGAACATTTGCCGTATAAACACAAAGATGCAAGCTGAAATGGCCAATGTCCACGTGAACAGCTGGGCTTCATCGTCTCTAAGCCTGTCACCCGGATTCTACAGGTACCAGAAGCAGAAGAGTCTCCGGGGCTTGCTGACCTCTAGTTAAGCTCAGGTTTAATGAGAGACCTGTCTCAGGGGAATAAAAGACACTGAGCAAAACACATGATGTCTTCCTCTAGCCTTCATGTGAGCGCACAGGCAGGAAGCCCCCCATGTGATTACTCACCAATGTTGAATTCATATGAAGAAGGGAGATTATGAAACAGATAGTTTAAAAGGCCTATACTGAAGCACAATCTAGATCTTACTCTTGTTTCCTTACCAAATACTCTGGTATTTGGTAAGTCTAAGAACCAAGATAGGTTAATTTCATCCAACAAGGTCTTTTATGTACATGATATGAATTTATTAATGATTTAAAGTAGCAAAAACCTTCCTTAACCCCAGCTCCAAAGGAAAAATTTACTGTAAATATACAACAGGAAGTTGAGCCTATAGAACAAGATGTATTCATGTTCTGGAACTCTTTCCCTGTAGCTACTTCAATCATTCACGTCATTTTTGTCTGGAGAACTTTCTTTAGAACATGAGCAGAAATCTACACATCACAGATCTCTATGGGCAGAAGGACCTATCTATAATCTCTGTATCCTAACTCCAAGTCTCCAAGAGAAAGAAACACTGATCCAATGAGGTTCGAATTCTTCCTCTCAGTCTTATCAGCTGCGACTGATTTGCCCAGACCGTCTGTACGGCAGAAGCTAAAGGGAATTAACTGTGGATTCTGAGGTGTTGCCAGAGGGATGAGCAGACAGCCTCTCTCTGTATATATTCATCTGAGAAGTACACATAAGTAAATAAGGATTAAAATATAATACAGTGGTTACCTACTGAAGTGATGCGTTTACTCAAGCACGGGATATTATAGAAAGAGGAGGGGACTCAGATGCAAAGTCATGGGTTCGGATCTTGGTTCTGAGGACAGTCACATTCTTTGTTAGTCATTTTTCTTCTTATTTATAAGATATAGATGATGATATGTCTACTTAAAGGCATTGTGTGATCACTAAATGCAACATCTACTAAATATATTGTAGATGGCAAAATGAAGGCTAGAACAGTTTGCCTCACCAAACATGTCTTGTACACACACACACAATCTTGGTGAAGCACTAGGCCGTATGTTGGCAGTAGACTTCAGATAGATTCTTCAGGAAGTCAATGTCTGCTGGTGTTCAGAGACAAATGGACAGATAATAGCAATATAGTACATTACAGTTGTTGACTGTTATCCTAAATCAGACTTGGATTGACATGAGCAAGTGTTTGGAAGGTCCCAAGACCTAGAAGAGAACAATGTGAACAAGAACATTTCATACAAAAATGGATTAAAACTTCCAGCTGAGCTGAAAGGTTGCTGGTTTACACTTCCTCAGGCAGGGAAACTACACTAGGAACTTAAAAGACCTTTTTTAAACACTGCTGGTTTTAAATAAAAGGACCATGGAAAATGCAGTTTTAATTTTATGTTTTGTTTTTGTTTTTGACACAGAGTCCGACTGTGATGTTCAGTCTGGTCTCCAGTGCCTAGGCTTGTGAGTCTCTTGCCTCAGCCTCCAGAGAGAGTGGATGGGACTACAGGCTGGTGTCCATGTGAAAGCTTTTCAACAGTGTTTTGATGCAAGCTTTTCCATGGTAATGAAGTCTGAACCCCAGTGTGTGGACACCTTACCTTTGGTGAATGGGGAGCACCTTTTTTCTATGTTCTACAGAAATGAGAATTCAAAGAAGGAAGGGAGAGGAGGGGGAGGAGGAGGAAGGGGAGGAGGAAGAGGAGGAGGAAGAGGAGGAGGAAAAGGGGGAGGAAGCAGCAGCTGCATGATCTTACATTATTGCTATAAGTTCTTGATCTTTCTCATCCCATGCTATCATTTAGAGATGGATCTGAAGCACCTTACTGGATTTAACTGCCAAGAAGGAAGACACAGGGCGAGCTTCAGGAGCTTCGAGTTGCTGCTTTGCACGCTACTCAAAGGCTTCCAGAATGGTTTACCATCTCAGAACAATTTGTTCACTTCACTTAGAAATTAGAAATGTGTTTTGGCCAATAAATCTAACTTTATTTTGTAGTAGTCATTTTTCTTAATGGAAGTGTTTTCCAGATGTTGCCTAAGTCTAGTCGTCTGGGCCCCCAGCCAACAAATGAGGAAAGCTTGATTTCATAGGTTGTCACTGTTGATTTTGCCTAACCTTTGGACTAATTGGTTCATCCCAACCCATTTGCACTGCTATATAAGACTTCCAGCACGCTGGGCAAACTCATCTCTCCTTTGACAGGTAAGTGAGTTAATCTGCTTTTTGTAGAGTTAAGCGTGGCTTCATTAAGTGTGCTTGACAAAGAACAGTAGTTAGAAAGTTTTGAAAAGAATCATACTTACATGAGATGCCTGTTGGAAGCCTATTAATTTATACTGAGCTAAGTTGGAAAGTTGGAAAGACAACTCCACCGCTATCACTAAACTCGATTTTATTGAAGCTGCACATTTTTCTCTCCAGGACATGATTTAAGCCTCGCCCTGTGAGTACAGACTACTCTACATGTTCTAAAATAAGCCGGTTTTCTGCTATTATTCCGCGGTATTATAGTGGTTGGTAATTTAATTGAGGTGGCTTGTTTTTTGTTTTTTGTTTTATTTTTTTTAATTATAGTAAACAGAGCAACGGCTTTCTCAGGAATTCAAGCTGAATGCCCATAGCTTTTGTTCTAAGAACGGAGTGGCTGGTTACTGAATTACATTTTGATCGTTTCTGACTGCTGTGCACAACAGACGCATTATTTAGTGGTGAGATTAAAGGGCAGGTTTCTGGTGCTTTTATTTTATCTCAGGCAAGGGCGTTGCATCCAAGAACAACCATGGGGTGGAAAATACTTCCCATCTGCTTGTCGATGCTGCTTCCTGTTTTCCTGATTCAACAAGTTTCATCTCAAGGTAACTTCAGCATCAAAAACGCCTCTATTCAATCATTGCTGTTAAGCACCCAGTTGGCTTAGGGCAGCAAAAACAATATATTCCTAAGCATATGCATTTCAATTTGCAGCCTCTAAACTTGAAATGCCTGCAGTGCATTTGTGTGTTTTGGAATACTCATCTTTCCCTTTGTGTTGTGAGAGCTTTGAAGGAGTTCCGAGTTTTGAGGAAAAAAAAAATGTCCCTCCTCTGTTCCCTTAGATTTTTGCCTGAATTAAAAAATAAAATACAGACATTTACATAATAAAATTATGCTGGAGATACACGACACCATCAAAAGAAATGAAAAAAATTAATATTTAAATAACAGGTTTTGGTGGTATGTTGACAAATTTTTTAAAATAGAAAATGTTTTATGAGCGTTTTAAGTTAGCATACAAAGTGATTTCATTATGATAGTATCTTTGTATGTATTTTGCCTGTAAAATATGGATTGGCTCACAAGTTAGCATGTCATGTCTGTGGAGGGAGGGGCAGACAGACATATGTTCTCTGTATCATTCTATATTTAGGCATGAGCTACTGAAGCAATCACAAGAGATAAGATTTAACAAGCCACAAGCATTCCTTTGATAGGATAAGGAAATATTTATATGTTGACCCAGGAAGTTTATAAAGAAAAGGTTCACATTTTATAAGCCTATATATATTACTACCATATCTTTAATATTACTAGGCATGTTGACAAATTTAACCGTTTCATCAAATAAATCATTTTAAAGCATTATAAAGTAATAAATCATTACTTTAGCATCCTGTTGACATAGATAGCATCTTATAACACACATTTATTTCAAATGGAATTTTATTAGCCTGAAGTGCTCTCTCTTCCTTGCAGGGAATACTCACCCTATTCTGGGCTTTAAATATCTGAATGCCATTCTCATATTGCAAAGTGCAGTCCCTCCGAGCCAGTCCTGGGTAAACTGCTATTTAGAGAGCCTGCTGTACACTCAGCCAGCCGTGGTGGAGAGCGCGGACAGTGTGAGGCTTAAGTTACTTAGCATAGCATTGTGTGTCTTTAGTTCACTGTGATGTCTTCCTTTTGGCAAACTCACATGAGAGAAGGAAGATGAATATCCTTAATTATTACAGTGATGTTTTATTTTTAAAATATATATTTATTTCTGGTAAAATGTCTAAAGTTCTCATAGAATCAGAGCACAGCAGATGACAGCTTGCTTGATCATGGTTTCAGGAGCACGCAGATAAAACAAGGTGGAGAACCACAGAACCCAAACATAAAGGCCAAGTTAGGAATGATGGCCACAGTCCCCTGTCTCAGACCCTTCTTGTGTGGTATAAGATTCTCGACATGGCTGTTTCCTAAGAAATGCTTTCTTTGTGAAACAATGCTTATTTGTTGAAGGTTAATGAAAGTTAATATGACAATCCGTGGGGCTGGGAGATGATGGTTTGGGGGTAAACTGTCCAACACACAAGCAGGAGGACTGGAGTTCAGATCCCCAGCACCCAGTGAAAAGCTAGGTGCAGCAGTACTGTCTGCAGCCCGAGCTCTGGAAGCCACAACAGGCGATCCTGGAGCTCACTGATCAAGCAGACTAACTCCAATGGCAGGCTCCAGAATCAGTGAGACATCCTCGCCCAGGAAAAGGTGGAGCACGAACACAGAGGAAAGCAGACACAGTCCTCTGGCCTCCACATATGCATGTACACATGCATGTAACACACACACACACATACACACACACATGCACACACAGACACACACACATGCATGCACACAGACAGACAGACACACACATGCATGCACACAGACACACACACATGCATGCACACATGCACACATGCACACACACACACACACACACACACATGCTTGCTCCCTTGCTCATCTAGTGGTTTAAGAAATAGCAATAAACTTAAGGCTATAACAGACCCACCTATGGAAAATAAGTGGATTGTTCTAGACATTTGCTAAGTGTAAAGGCATAATCTTTTGATGTTGTTTTGTCTGCTTCTCCTGCTCTCTCAACCTCATTCTTTCCCCTTTATATATAATATATGTATTTATATACATACACTATATATGCATTTTTGTATGTATTGTGCACATATGTATGTAAGCAGTCATCCTGAAAGTTATCCTGCTCTCTATTGTGTGTGTATGTATTAAGACTTAAACCTTCCTGCATTCTCTTGAGACTTTTTCAGTGCATTTCAACATCTACCTGTGGACTGGAACATTCCAGAGGTGGAATCCTTTGCTACAGTCCTGTTGTTATCTTTTGGGGAGGGCATTTTGCAGTGTTATCTGCCAAGTGGTGTTTAGAAATATTTCAGGGTAATTATTCCATCCCACCATTATTGTTTGCTTGTCCCAAAACACTAAGTTCATGACCTTTATATCCACACCCAGATTCTATTTCAAGAGGTCTTTCTCAGTCTTCCCGAAAGACAACGCTTAGGTCTGTGCTGGGCACTGGTTCTGGGCTGGCCCAGTTAGCCTGCTATAACTTCATGATTGAGAGTGAGAGGAATTAGTGAAGGATCCTGCTTCAAATTCAGATATGTGAGTTCGAGGTCAAAATGGGCTATTTGTTTAGGATAATTATATAATTGATTATCCTGTGAGGCACTTATGAGAGTAAATGGGATGCACAAATAATGGATACATATTAGTCGATATCTACTAATTGATAATAGTCGATATGTATATCTATATGCATATACATATATCTATATGCATAATCACACAAATATACACATTCAGTAACTTATTGTGTCATTGGAGAACTTATTAAAATTTATCTTATCTTTTTTTTTCCCAAGACAGGGTTTCTCTGTGTAGCTCTGACTATTCTGGAATTTGATCTATAGATCAGATTGGCCCCAAAGTCACAGAGATCCGTAACCTCTGCCTGCCGAGTGCTAGCATTAAAGGCATGTGATAGCATTAAAGGCATGTGCTACCATGGCTGGCCTGTGCCATTGTTTTTACCTTAGCTAGGGCTAGCCATACATTTTAGAAACATTTTCGTAAGTCTTGGAGAGAACATATGACTCAGTACCTGGCATACTGTGGTACAAAATATGGCCACTAGTGATCACGAGAGCGATCTCCACAGCTATAACTGCCGCTCTTCCCTCAGAGTTACCACTCTGCACGCAAGCACTACTTAGCTTGACTTTCAAAGGTGTCTCCCAGCTCAGTGGAGACTAAAACGGCATCACTAAGGCCACATAAAGGCTCGCCCAAACACCAGCTATGTCCGCCACTGTGCACTGTCCCCAGCACTGCCCAGTGGGTAAAGCTCCCCTTCTCTGGTGGCTTTGTCCTCCTTACTAGGTGTCTCCTGTTCTCAATGGTTTGGTTGTCTTTACCCTAGTATTGTATGGTTTTAGATATATCAAGTTGTGCAGGGAGATGTGGGGAAGGGTATTCTAGAGACGCCACCTGCAACTGTGATTATAACTGCCAACACTACATGGAGTGCTGTCCTGATTTCAAGAGAGTCTGCACTACAGGTATGTTCCAAGAGCTGGGCGTGGTCTGTCGAGTCCGCTGTCCTGAGCCTGCTTTTGTACCTCTTTGCAGCTCTGTTCTTCCTCCCTCCGGCCTCCTCTGTTTAAGTGCCTTTCCTTTCCTTGCATAAATGTTGAAGTTCACTGTACATACCTACGGATGGTTTCAAGGCTTCTGATTACTGGGGTAGTGAATGGAAGCCTGGGCATTTGTCATTTGCACATATGTGTTGACTGCATTGGAAATGTCTGAAGTAAAGATGTAGTACTGTGACTAGGTAGGTATCAAGTAAAAAGGAAGGTGTACTTCTCCATTGAATGTTGAGTTTTGGTTGCTTAGAGATGAGCCTTTCAAAAGGTTTCATCAAAAGGATCAATAAGCATAGAACTTTGACGTACGCTATTTAAACTTTTGGTAGTAAATGTGTTTCTAAATTACCTAAAGAGAATATTTTAAAGATCAAGAGAATACCAGGCCTAAATGATTAATTTCAAAGCCCCAAAGTTCTATATTATGAGTGGTATTACTATTGAACAAAATCTAAGCCATTTCTTGTAATAGATTCAGACAAGTATACTATTCAATGTATAAAAGCTATAACTAAAATCTGCAAAAGTTCTATTTGCATTATAATTTGCATATGGAGATGGTAACCCTAGTGTGGTACAGTGTATATGTTGGGGGGTTCAGGCAGGCTTTGGGAACCATCACGCTCCTCACCAAGGTTCTTTCTGTAACAAGCAGGCCTCGCATCACCACAGTTCACACCATGGGATTAACTGCAATCTTTCAATCTTTTTCTATGCCAAAGTTATCGTTTTTTAAGAGTCTCTGCATTGTTAAGTGATTTTTGACCTGAGTACTGGTCTGCTCAACTAGTTTCTTGGGATATGTTGTTTTAAGATATGAAGATTCAATTAGCACAAATTTATTACAAAGAAATGGATCAGAGGTGTAGATAAAGGTATAGATAAATGGTATAGATAAAATGGGGAGAATAAAGGACCTCGGGGCGGTTTGCCATACAACTATCTTCTAGTTTCCTATAGTGTCTACACATGTATGAGACTCAGGCAGCCCCGGGCTCAAACTTCTTCCCTGACTTAGGCTGTCTCTATTTGGACATCATCCTTTATAAGTTTTTTTTTTTTTTTCGGAGCTGGGGACCGAACCCAGGGCCTTGCGCTTGCTAGGCAAGTGCTCTACCACTGAGCTAAATCCCCAACCCCGGACATCATCCTTTAAAGTTAGTCTTTCGCAGTTGATGATGTGTGTGCTCCAAATTCCAAATAGGAGACTTAGAAGTGCCCCAGCCTTGGGACTCTGTCATCTGTCAGATGAGAAGTGCTACAAGATCTGTAAGCATTGCTTTGTGACTAAGAATCCACGATATCTGTTTTGCCCCGGGCAGAGCTCTCCTGCAAAGGACGCTGCTTCGAGTCCTTCGCACGAGGGAGGGAGTGTGACTGTGACTCCCAGTGTAAACAGTATGGCAAATGCTGTGCAGACTACAACAGCTTCTGCGAAGAAGGTAAGAACCAGGACACGGAGGCGGCGCTGCTCAGTGTAGCCAGTCCAGTCCATGCCTTGGCTCCACAGACGGCTAACACACACCTGAGTTCTTGATTTTACTAATGGACAAGCAGCTTTGTAATACTTTTGTTTCACAAAGACCAATTAAAGAAAACATCTTCCGACAGGAGCCTCACAAAGGCTCTAGAAGCACCAAGACCTCTGGTTCACTAGCATGGGGCACATGGGCTGGGTGTACATCCTTTTATCTCCAAGGTGACCCCTTTACAGTAGAAAGCTTGTCCCCACATAATGGGACTGACTTCCCCAAATCAGCTGTCCTTAGAGCTCTGTGCTTTGAGCTTTAATGTATGAGTATATATTTAAAGGCTTCTAGCATCTTCCTATAAACTAGTCACAAGCTTTGCAGGTGATGCTGCTAAAAAGTTGGCACCTGAGTTAATTAGTCATATGCTCCTTCCTGTCCCTCCTGTCCCTTCAGCAGTCTCTACACAAAGCTGGTGAATGACCAAGTCAATCAAAGGGACAGGGGCCATCTTATTTAAACCATCGCTGGCCATTAAACCTTGAAAAAATACTCTCACAGTATAACTCCCCTCTCCCCGCTTTTTTTTTTTTTTTAAATAAAGGGATAGAATGCCTTCTTCTCCAGTGTTTGTTCTTAACCATTCTTTGTCAAAATATGAGTATCCGTGGAGGCAAAACTGAGGTAGTAAGATTGCTTGCATAATTTGACCATTTTTTTTTTTTTAAAGTTAGGTTGTGCCTCCTAGATTTTTTTTATTTTTAGAACAGTGGAAACTTAATCAGCGGAGTTGAGGGCGGTTTCCTAGCTGCTCAATATTTTAGCAGGAAGTAATCTAAAAATACTAGAGACAACACCCTTATTTCAAAACTCCAGAGTGCAGCGCTCCTGCAGCTTTCAGAAGGCACCATGATGGGGATTTATATTTCCTCACTCCCTTGACAATTATTTTGGCCATGAGACAAGTCAAAAGCAAACCAAACCAAACAACACCCTACCTCCCAAATATCCGAAGAAGTTATTCTGGCAGAGGATGGGTCGGGAAGAAGATTGGGTGACGCCGCACAGAGAGACCGTCACCCTAAATACTCCCGGTACCCTGTGCTTCTGAAGTATAACCGAGCTGAGGTAGGACTTGGGGGAACCGAGGCCGTGTAAGTCAGCTTCATTCAGACTTCATGAAGATAGTCAGGGTCCCGAGTGGAAATGAAAGAATTCTCCAGAGCTTCAGAACTTCATTTAAACTAGCTAAGTTACTGCTAAGTTGTTTCAGGGCTGCTGCAGGTTCTCGTTATTGGGATCTATCTAAAAATCACAACGCTTCGAGAACTGGCAGGAGTCAGAGCAATCCAATCGCTTCCCAGCGTGGGTACAGAGAGAAGCCTAAAAGGTTATCTGTTTTGGCCACAGTCATGAACTAGTACCCGGCAGAGCTGTTACTCAACTTGGCGTTTTGTGAAGGGGGAGGAGAAAGAGGGCGAGGTACAGTGTCCAGTTCCTGGAAACAGGAAGGCTTCTGAAGGGAAGGCGGGGCATCAGGGTGTATCTATGTACCGACCGTCCGTATCCGTTCCTCTTTCCCATCTCCACTGCTGTTTTCTTCTCTTTCAAGTCCCTCTCCTTTTTTCTGATTCCAAGGGCTGCCCCAGGCTTCCTCTTAGAAGCTGAGGAGTTGGGGAGGGGGAAAGGAGGGAGAAATAAAAGGCAAAGAAGACTGAGGTCAAACCACTAGTATGTGTTAACTTGGGTAACACATCTGTGGAAAAGCATAATGTCTGGGAGTGTGAAATCTTCAAAACATGCCCACATACCTTTTATAATAACCAAGGCAAACTGGCATTGTGTGACCTAAGTTCACACGAAACAGGAAAAATATAATCATTATGATGGACTAGTGCATGATTTTTCCCGTCATCCCCATGCAGCATTGTTTTTGTAATTGTGGCACAGTGGCAAGATAGATGAAGCTCACAGAATTACAGCTTGTTTCCGGTGGGCATTCCTCTTTAGAAATGTTGGATACCCATCTCACTTAAAGCCGGGAAAATGTTCAATAGTTTGGCCTCTATTCCAAGGTCAAAGAGGTAGACACCCAGAAGCCTACAACTAGCATTTAGAGTGTTGACCTCGTAGGACTCTTTTCTATCGTAATTTTCCAGTTTGAGAATCACTAGTTTAGAGCAATGTGTCCCCAGAATTATTGGATACTTGCGTTGGGCTACAGCTGCTCTATATGAACATTTATCAGTATGGCCTCTTGATTGAAGCCACATGAATCCATCCTTTTCAGTTAGCACTGCTGATGACTCTAAACTGGATGCTAATCAGTCTGTCTTGCTTGGCCTCAGTGCATAATCCCACATCACCACCTCCAAAGACTGCACCCCCGCCTCCAGGAGCGTCTCGCACCATCAAATCAACCACCAAACGTTCACCCAAATCACCAAAAAAGAAGACTAAGAAAGTTGTAGAGTCTGAGGAAATAACAGAAGGTAGGAAGATGACAGCCATCACTACAGGAGATTTCATAACTGAAATAACCTGTAGGTGGACTATTCGTAAGAATATCCTCAAAGAGTCATCTTTTGAGTCATGAAGCCCTCCTCATATTTTTTTGTTTACTTGCTTTAAGTTAAAAAATCTAAGCCAAAATAGAATCCCTTGGGATATTTATAGCCCTTATTTATCAAACCCAGCATGGAACTTCTTCTCAGAAGAGGCAAATCTCATTGAAAAAATGAAAACTTAGTTTTTTTTTTCCCTCTGTTTTTCACAGAATTAGATTGTGTAAACTTTAGCAGGTGTTGCAAAGTCAGGAGAAAGTTCTGCTGTTAGCATGTGATGAATTAAGATGCCTTGCTCTTAGCTGACAGCTTTACAAAGCAAGGAGTTGCGTTACCCATAAAGTGACAGCATGCTCCAATGCTCGAAGACCAGCTTTCAGCATTCCTTGTTGTATGTGGACCAGCAGTTCTTTTTTTGCTTTGTTTTGCTCTAAATCACAGTTGGTGTGATCAAACTTTTTATTTGATTTATAGAACATTCTGTTTCTGAAAATCAAGAGTCCTCCTCCTCCTCCTCTTCCTCCTCTTCAACTATTCGGAAAATCAAGTCTTCCAAAAATTCAGCTAATAGAGAATTACAGAAGAACCCAAAAGGTTTGAGCATTGATAAAGATCAAAGACTCTATCAATGCCATGTTAACAAGAATTTTTCAAAAAGTAATGTGTGTTCACGGAACAACTTGAGATTTCAATATTTGGGGAGTCTGTAACTATGGAAACACTCAGGTTAAAAAGTGCCCAAAAGACCTTACAGAGAATCAGTCAGTGGTAAGCAGCCAAGTAACTCTTCGCAGCAAGGGAGTCGAGGATGCTGTAACTGTAGAAACACAGGGCAGTACTGGCGAGCTTATGATAGTCCTGCTGCCATTCCTGTCTATCTGATCACTGTCTCCTTCTCTTCCCTCTCTGCCCACAGCTTTTGCTTTTCCTTCTATGATTTTATTTAACATAAACTTATACAGTGCCTTCCCAACATTAATCTTTGACAGTCTCTTAAGCCTCCAGACAAAGGAAAGATTATCATTCCTGTTACTTTGCTCTTTATTATTTTCCTATTTTAAAATCATATCTGTTGCACTTCTCTCTGCAAGTTAAAGAATATGCTATTTTTTTTCCTGAAAAGAGATTCTGTATGATCTGTTATTTGTATTTCCTGAAATTCTAAAACATATTATTGCTCTAGTAAGTACTAGAATTTTGAGGAACATTTCCCTTGAGATAGTAGTTTCTCTGAAATATTCTTCAGTCTACTAGCCAAACAGTCAAACTTCAAGTCACTGCAAGAATCCTGCTTTTGATGGAATTGCAATACAAATTTGCTAAACAGAATTTCTATCAGTGAAAGGCACTTTGAGTTTACCTTAAAGGGTAGTTTTTAGGGGATTTTAAATAGAATCTACTGCCTTGACATTCTGATTGCCTATGTCCTGAGAACTATTGAGTTTAACCACGTGGTTGAAAAGGAGCAACTCATAGCCCTATAGATTGCAACTAGGTTCAGCAGAAACTAGTCAGTTGCAAAGACTCGAAGCAAGTCCTCAGTAGAAGCCTTTGTAGGAGTTAGTGTAAGGAAGCTGTCAGAGGTCGGAGTTATGTTTCTAGGAAAGGGGGACAACACTGATTATAGAACGGGGGTGGGTGGCATGTGTGGACCAAGTGAGAGGAAAAGATAGACAGACATTCATGTCACTGACCACATTGATGACTTCAAGCTGACACTTCAAAATAACAAGATTTTATTTTTTTCTCTAGTAAAAGATAACAAGAAAAACACCCCGAAAAAGAAACCTAATCCAGAACCACCAGTCGTGGATGAAGCTGGAAGTGGTCTGGACAATGGTGAGCCCAAGCTTACCCCACCTCCTGACCCTCCTACTCCACACAACAAAGTCACCGCATCTCCCAAGACTACAGCGGCAAAACCAGTAACTCCTAAACCCAGTCTTGCACCTAATTCTGAGACTTCCAAAGAGGCATCTTCAACTTCCAATAAAGAGACAACAGTTGAAACAAAGGAGACCACTGAAACAAATAAACAGTCTTCCGCCAGTAAAAAAGAGAAGACTACTTCAGCTAAAGAGACACGGAGTGCAGAGAACACATCTGCTAAAGACGTTGAACCCACATCTACAACTCCCAAGAACTCAGCTCCCACTACCACCAAGAAGCCTGTAACTACAACCAAGGAACCTGTTCCTACCACTACCAAGGGGCCTGAACCCACCTCCAAGGAGCCAGCTCCCACCACCCCTAAGGAGCCTGAACTCACCACTCCCAAAGAACCAGCTCCCACCACCAAGAAGCCAGCTCCCACCACCCCCAAGGAGCCAGCTCCCACCACCCCCAAGGAGCCTGAACCCACCACCCCTAAGGAGTCAGCTCCCACCACCCCTAAGGAGCCAGCTCCCACCACCCCTAAGGAGCCAGCTCCTACCACCCCCAAGGAGCCAGCTCCCACCACCCCTAAGGAGCCAGCTCCCACCACCCCCAAGGAGCCAGCTCCCACCACCAAGAAGCCTGAACCCACCACACCTAAGGAGCCAGCTCCCACCACCCCCAAGGAGCCAGCTCCCACCACCCCCAAGGAGCCAGCTCCCAATACCCCTAAGGAGCCAGCTCCCACCACCCCCAAGGAGCCAGCTCCCACCACCCCTAAGGAGCCTGAATCCACCACCCCCAAGGAACCAGCTCCCACCACCCCCAAGGAGCCAGCTCCCACCACCCCCAAGGAGCCAGTTCCCACCACCCCTAAGGAGCCAGCTCCCACCACCCCTAAGGAGCCAGCTCCCACCACCCCCAAGGAGCCTGCTCCTACTACCCCTAAGGAGCCAGCTCCCACCACCCCCAAGGAGCCAGCTCCCACCACCCCCAAGGAGCCAGTTCCCACCACCCCCAAGGAGCCAGCTTCCACTACCCCCAAGGAGCCAGCTCCCACTACCCCCAAGGAGCCAGCTCCCACTACCCCCAAGGAGCCAGCTCCCACCACCCCCAAGGAGCCTGCTCCCACTACCCCTAAGGAGCCAGCTCCCACCACCCCCAAGGAGCCAGCTCTTACTACCCCTAAGGAGCCAGCTCCCACCCCCAAAGAGCCTGAACCCACCACCCCTAAGGAGCCAGCTCCCACCACCCCTAAGGAGCCAGCTCCCACCACCAAGAAGCCTGAACTCACCATCCCCAAGGAGCCAGTTCCTACCACCCCCAAAGAACCAGCTCCTACCACTCCCAAAGAGCCTGCACCCACCACCACCAAGAAGCCTGAACTCACCACCCCTAAGGAGCCCACATCTACTAACCCCAAGGAACCTGAACCCACCCTCCCCAAGGAGCCTGAACTCACCCTCCCCGAGGAGCCTGAACCCAGCAACCCCGAGACATCCGATGAATTAATAGCTGAGCTTGCTGAGGCACCCACACCAAAGGCTCTTGAAAATAATCCCAAGGAACCCACTGTACCAACTGAGACTCCTGAGGTAAGCAAGCCTGAAATGACAACTGCTAAAGAGAAGACAACAGAAAAAGACACAACCCAAACTACAACAACAGTAACCCCTAAGACAACAACAGAGACAACAATCATACCGGAAGAGACTACTGAACCAAGAGCAAGTACCACCACTCGAATAACGTCTACAGCTCAAGATACCACATCACCCCAAATGACTACTCTGAAAGCTACAACTCTTGCAGCCAAAGTAACTGCTCCAACAGAAGAGATTCAGAGCAAACCAGAAGAAACAACTTTAACAACTCCTGCATTGGAAGGTTCTGATGCTTCTAAGACAACCCTAAAACCTCAGAAACCAACCAAAGCGCCCAAGAAGCCCGCCTCTACCAAAAAGCCAACCAAAGCGCCCAAGAAGCCCACCTCTACCAAAAAGCCAAAGACACCAAAAGGGAGAAAACCAAAAACCACACCATCTCCTCTTAAGACTTCAACAATGTCTGAACAGAATACCACTCCTCTAGAAGTCATGCTGCCAACCACCACCGTCCCTAAACAAACTCCAAACTCTGAAACAGCTGAAGTGAATCCAGCTCATGAAGATGCAGATGGAGGTGAAGGAGAAAAACCTCTGATTCCCAGGCCCCCTGTGCTATCCCCCACTGCTGTTCCAGGAACCGATCTCTTGGTTGAGAGACTCAATCCAGGCATTAACATCCATCCCATGTTTTCAGGTGAGAGTCAGTTACGTTCCTGTTCTGGTATCTCTACTGAGATTCATTATCGCTAACTCGTGAACTTACTAAGCTTGATTATAGCTTCCTTACAGGTATGTAGATTAAGAGTAATCGTAGAATACTGACTATCTAGGAGACTGAGTAGTAATTAGCATCAGAAATTTACTGTTGGCTAACTCCAGACATGCCTGTTGGGAGCAGAAATGGGGTAGAGAATGTCAAGGTAATTTAGGTAGGACTTTATCCTTTAGAGAGTAAAATGCAAAGAGAATTTCCTTTTCTCAGTGACTGAAGACATCAGTGTCTAATACCTTATATACATGAAGATCATATAACCTGGCTTCTTCCAGTTCACTATAATTTCTATGTAACATTCCTGAGTGGTATTATGTTAGGTAAGCGAAACTATTTAACTAAGGACTCATTTCCTTTTCTCCTTACTAGATCTTAAAAGGGTAGCCAGGAAACTGAATTCTACAAGGATCTGAAAAGAACAAATTGCTTTTCTCCTTCTGTTCTATATTAAGTCTTTCGTTGATTTCTTCCTCCTGTTTTATATCCATTTTTTGGTTGATTTTAGATGAGACCAATATATGCAATGGTAAGCCAGTGGATGGACTGACCACTCTGCGCAACGGGACGTTAGTTGCATTTCGAGGTGAGTTATGACTATATAAACCTGCTTCTCCTTGCCTTGTGTTGGCATTTCCTGAGAACAAAGTCAGAAGGTACTAACTGAACTGTGTGATCCTACAGTGAATGAGAGCTTGATTTGTTATCTCTTAAGGTTTCCTTGTGCATGTGTGTATGGCCTGTGTGTGAGTGTGTGCATGTGTGTTGATAGGATTTCAAAGTTTCAATTTCAAGTTAAATTTGATTTCAAAGTTCAATTTCAAGTATTAGAGATTTGCATTCCCTGACCAATTTTCTTAGAAAATTATCCCTCCACTGTGAGGTAAGAAAAGTTGCTGTACTTTTTTTGATTCAGAGTTCCAGAGTATTAAGTAAATTTCCCAGGGACTTAGTTATTTTAGTCTTCTTAGAACATATATTCAAAATGAACAACAAAAAATTATACACAGTAAAGGTTCAATAGATTGTACTAGTCATTAAGTTATAACTACAATTTTATGTAGCAAAAACACTGAAACCCAGAGAGCTCTAAGTCACAAAGGCAAAAAGATCTTTTTAGGAAAGGTGGGAAATGAACTGACTCAAGGGGACAGCGGAGTGACTGTCAAGTCTGGTGGCCTGTATTGACCTTTGATACCTACACCACAGCAGGAGAAACTGACTCCCACTGAGACCTACACTTAGGGAGGAGAGAACCAACTCCCACAAGCTGTCCCATGACCCTGCAAACCCAGATACGAATAAATAAAAAAAAATCAAATTAAAATCAAGGTGGGTGTGGTAGCACTCCCTTAATCCCACCACCCAGGAGGTGGAGGTAGGTGGATCCGAGTTCAAGGCTGGCCTGGTATACGGATGGTCTCAAAACCTCAAAAGTTCAATTAAAAAAATTAAAACTAGAAACTAAACTATCTCAAAATATCTCTTGCTATCTTCTGAATCTAAGAAATATCTTAGGAATACACAATTTTCTCTTTTTCACCTGGCTCCACATCCAGGCATTTCTTTACACATTGACTCCATTTTTTTTTATAACCCTTACGTTTGTTTTCCTTCTCTGTGGGGACATAGATACTAGTATTCAGACTGCAGACTGACAAGCCTCTTTAATTTCTAGGTCATTATTTCTGGATGCTGAACCCATTCAGACCACCATCTCCACCACGCAGAATCACTGAAGTCTGGGGTATTCCCTCTCCCATTGACACGGTTTTTACTAGATGTAACTGTGAAGGAAAAACTTTCTTCTTTAAGGTAACACAAATACTGTTTAGGAAAAAAAAAACAAACAAAAAATCAAAAACCCACGCACTTGCACTCATCATAGCATCATCTAAACCTTCAACTCAGAAATGACAGCTTGTTCTCCTGAAAAATGACAGTTTGATACTATTTATGATCTGCTTATTCAAATTCAACCAACTTATTTTGTTCTCCCTACATTTAAATATGAGAATGAATTCCAGAAACATGCTTACAAAAACTTTAACATCATTTTCTCCTTTAAACAACCAGGATTCTCAGTACTGGCGCTTTACCAACGATGTAATGGATGCTGGGTATCCTAAACTAATTGTCAAAGGCTTTGGAGGACTAACAGGGAAGATAGTGGCTGCTCTTTCAATAGCCAAGTACAAGGACAGACCTGAATCTGTGTACTTCTTCAAGAGAGGTATGTATTACACGATTGTCAATGTGACACTATTTTTTAAGTCTTTTAAAAAAGCTATTTATTTATGAGTACACTGTAGCTGTCTTCACCCACACCAGAAGAGGGCATCAGATCCCACTACAGATGGTTGTGAGCCACCATGTGGTTGCTGGGAATTGAACCACTGAGCCATCTCTCCAGCCCCACTCCGCACTGCCCCTTTTTAATTGCTAGGTTTACTATCAAAAAGGTATTCTTAATGGCAAGAATTGAATAGCTTTAATGACTAAATATCGCACACCATATGAAATATTTAGATCTCCTGCAATGTGAACCATAAAACATCTGGACTTTCAGATCACGAACATAAAGAATGCAGTTTGTTGGGTTTATTTGTTTCAACACATATTTCAGGTCTTAGTTATTACTATATTTCAAGGACAGCATTAACAATAGTCATTATTAAACATATATTTGTGAACAACCAAAGATAAACAATTGAAGGCAATTGTGGTGCATTCCTTTCCAGGGGGATTAACGTGGGCCTTTTCTCCTGTGTAACAGGTGGCAACATCCAGCAGTACACTTACAAACAGGAGCCCGTGAGGAAGTGCACAGGGAGGCAGCCTGCCATCAACTACTCAGTGTATGGGCAGGCAGCACAGGTCAGGAGGCGCCGCTTTGAGCGTGCTGTTGGACCTTTCCAGACACACACCTTCAGGATCCATTACTCGGTGCCCATCAAAGCCTCTTATCAAGACAAAGGTAATTTTCCCCATGTCAAGAATGCGATCACGAAGATTAATAATTTCTTACGAAGTCACCCTTATTAAATGTAAATATCGGCCATAAAAGTACTAACACTTTACTCTTATTGAGGTAAAACAAATCCACTGGCCTTACTGAGTAATAAACAAGATCAATTCTTTGTTGGTAAAGAAAGCAGATTATTCAAGCCTGCTAATTATAGCAGACAACAAGCACAATACACAAACCTGTATCCCTCAGGACAGCCCTAAAAGTGAGGTGTGAGTTCTTGGCAGAGAACAAACTCAAAACCTAGGTTTGTGTAGCTCTAAGGTTGTAAACTCAAACCTTTCTGCCCGCAGGCTTCCTCCACAATGAAGTCAAAGTGAGCACACTGTGGAGAGGGTTCCCAAATGTCGTTACTTCCGCGATAACACTGCCCAACATTAGAAAACCTGACGGCTATGATTACTACGCCTTTTCCAAAGGTAAGTTAATTAATTGGACAGTTTTGTGAACTTCAAGTTGATCATACCTGAGGGAGCACAGATGTAATTTAAGTGCAAACAGCAGTTGTAAAATAATGACTGCAAGTAAGAAACCCAACTTCAGTGCTTACTCACTGAAGGGAGAGACCGCTGCACTGACTTTATTTAACTGGAGGGAGTGCAGACCAGTTCTACTGCATCGTTAGGACATCAGAGGAAACTGTATGGAGAGACAGTATTTGCTGCTATCCCAGGTGACTCTAAAGATGGCAAGTATTATTACAGTCTACAAGGTGTTCGTGACGTTCACAGAACCCAGTTTTATTAAGTAAAGTTTACTGCCCAGGATACTTAACTTTGGAAAGACCAGTTATCTAAATTATTCTGCCCATGATTCATTCTATAATAGGAATTCCTAAGAATATTTTAAAAATGGTTAAAGCCAAAATGAATCATCTTTTAAATTAACTATTTTTTAAAAAATACTTATTTCAAAAAGTTGAACCTAATATTACCTGAAGGATGCTGAAAGATTATTCACTCCATCACTCAAATCAATTTTTGTCAGAAAATTAATGAAATCCATTTTTGATATTGAAATACTGACTTTGAATACAGTACTCAATATAAACTTCAATGTTTTACTTTCTTTTTAATGACAAGGACGTTTTCTTTTCTGTTTAGATCAATACTATAACATCGATGTGCCTACTAGAACAGCAAGAGCAATCACCACGCGCTCAGGGCAGACCCTCTCCAGAGTCTGGTACAACTGTCCTTAACCTGACTGGCAAAGAAGAATGAAATGAAATGAAGAAAACAGTGATACCTTTTGACATTGAAATACATTTTATTAATAAAGAATGTTGAAATGAGCATACCTATTTAAATACAAAACACTTCTCAACTTGACAATTATATTAAAACAGATTCGCCAATCTTATTCACAAGTGTCACAGTTCATAGATCCCTTAATTAATATTCCCTCTATTTATTCCTCCTCTTCCTCCCATTGCATGGCTTATACCTGTAGAAGGAAATAATAAAATTCATGTTCAGAAGAAATATCTAAGATATGGCTATAAAAAGATATTCTCCATGTTGACTGATAATTATTGTAAATGCGATACTACATTTACGATGTTAATACAATCTAATGAGTTATTTTGGAGAATGTGAAAATACTAAAATCTTCTATTTCTTTACTATCTAGAACAGTCACAAAACTTTTATTGCAGGGGAAAATATACCTAACACCGTAAGAATACAGGGAGAGTTACTATGCATACACAGCATGCGAACACTTGATTTTCCAGGTTTTTTTTTTAATCTAAGGAAATAAATACCAATTTAAAGAACACATTCATTTTCTAACTATGAAAAACTGCCTAAAAGAAGCTTTCTAGTTAAGTATCACACGATCAACACGTAATTATAAATCAACACTTAGATTTACCTTAGAAACTTGATATATATGTTATTATCCACGTATCAAGTGAACAGTATGTCAGAAACTTACCTCTTTGTCGGTTAAACTGACGACCACGAACACCCTGTCTCAAGGTTGTCTGAAGTCTTACTCGTCTGAAAGGCTTTGGCTGACTACTACTGGTATCTAAAGAAAGCATCAAGACATATGGAAAGCAAGTTAAAAAACCAGGAAGGCGGCTCCAATTCCACACAGACAAATACAGATCTAACCCTAACCCCTAACCTTGCCATTTGTTTTCAACATTCAAGTTTGCTTCTAAGAGTGAAGGAAGCTAAGCACTGCACAAGCTCATACACAAAAACATCTCAGAAATTTATTTGGAGAGAAAAATCGAGTTTATTTAAGGCAACTACTCAGGTATACATGGTGTATACCTGAGTATACTACACATGGTGTCAGAGACAAGGGAATACATATGGCAATGAAGAATCAGGTCCCTGAGAAGACAGAATATTGTAACACATCTGATTTGTAGCTTATAGCAAACCCTGCCACCAGTTCAAATTTAAGTAAACTTGCCATAGCCACATAATCTATATCTTGTTCAAGTCACTGTCCTTACTCGGTATGGCAAAAATTTCCAAATTTGGTTATAAATTTTAGTGTCTTATGCATCATGGCCAAACCAACTGCAGTGTCAAGTCATTCGTGTGAAGATTTCAGTTGGTTTCTATCTCCATGAAACAAAGCAATTATGAAGATCTAGGAGACTGTTCTTTGTCCTCCTCTCATACACTCCTGAATCTCACTCCTCAGTCTGCTCCAGTCACATGACCTCCTTGCTGACTTTGAATGTCTTAAGCACATCCTATCGGCTTATGGGACTTTATATAGACCACATAGCTTTAATCCTTTTCCAAATGTCATTTTCTCAGACATGCTTTCTATGAAATTCCCTGCTACATTAGACATTCAAATTTGCTGAATGAATACCCAGTAACCCACAATGAAATTAACGTAAAGACATTCTATTTCCTAGGAACAACCAGCCACATTTCTCACTGAAGGGATAGTTTGGTAACTAGTATTAATTCTAGTACAGAGGACAGACAATTCTCAGAGAATATCAACAGGACTAATAATTATCATACTCTAACTTCTGGTCCTTTGTACATAAGTTATAATTTATATATATTATTTGTAATTCTGACTTAAGGTTCATATGGAATGTGGCTATGCAATGACGCTGGCTATTGAAACATGGGGGTGGAGCTGAACCTAGAGATGCTGACCACTTGACTGACATGCAAAGTAAGACTGAAAAGCAAGTAAGAGGAACAGGAAGACATTTTGGGATGCAAAGCTATGTGACTATGAACTATAACAAAGGAAGTCTATTACAACACTGAATGCTCTACAGGAATTTCAGAATAACCATCATAAAGGAAAATGATAACGATCAGAATGGATGAGGGACCATTTCCTCAGAACCGCAGGTGACTGCCTGCACATTCTGAGATAAAGGCCTCGGGTAAAATTTTACTGAGCAGAGTTTCTAGAGCCAAACTGGCATGCTTGCCTGAAGCTTATGAGACACATGACCTTTAAGAGTTATTTAACCTTTCAATGTTTTAGTCTCAAACTTAAAATATGGGAATGGATTCCTACTAAACTGTGCTTTTGTGAGAATCAAATAATATAAGCAAAAGGCTTGAGAACAGCCTCTAACATTCAGTACTCAACAGATGCTGTTATTAGAAAAAAAAAAGCCTATAGAAGTAACTTTTATTATAGGAAAGGCATAAATTAAACAAGCTAGAAGATGAGTCTTTATATCAGTAAATTTCCAACATGGTTTTGAAAGAAATGAAGTCCCATCTTTCTGGATCAAATCTGCTCTGGTTCAAATGGAAGGAAACATGTGGGGAAATATCCTTAGACTCCTTCCTAATACAACCATCCCCATCATTCAAGTAGCATCTTTATAAAGGTGAACGGTTCACATGATCTGAGAAGAAACCAGACTATAAGCAGCACATTTAAGAGAACCAAGTATTTCTCAGGATCTGCACTGACACCACTGACCTAGACAAAATACAAGTCAATTCTTCTTTTGGTATGAACTGAACCCACCTTCTGCATGGTCCTGATTATCAGTGCCAGAGCACTTGTGCAATAATGATGTAAACACAAACCAAGTTCTTTTTCATGATAAAACATCCCCTTTAAGTAATGGGTTTTAAAATCGAGGAGCATGGATTGGAGGCTCAGTCTCCAGTAAGCATCTGCACAGGCAGAGGCAAGAAAGCACAAGGTGCATGGAAACAGTGCTTACCTACGGAGGAGCTGGAAGGGGGGTCTTGGCTGGTTGAGGGGAGGTCTGATTCATCAGATGCCTGGACAGGCTCCTCTTCCTGCTGGCTGTCAATTTCTAGGCCTGCCTCTGAACTAATACTAAAAAATAAAGATTGATTAGAAAATGTAAAACGGATTCTAGAAATTATTTAAATGTTCCTAAGTTCATTTTGATTTATTTTATAACTACTTTCAGAGTTCTAGTGTAACTAAGAATTAGACTCTGTTACAGGTTGTCAAGTGTGTTTATTTTTTTAGTCATAAGATCGGGTTAAGCAGGGGATGGGATGAGTTGTCCCCCCTTCTTACTAGGATACTCTCCAACATTACTTTTTATTTTACCACTGTTTCAACATTCCTTCTTTTTCCATTTGACGAGCATGTTTATAATCTTAACACTCACAGGAATATATATGCCTTTGAGAAACTCCCAAACATAACTAGTAATAGCAGATTGGTAAGTCACCCTGAGTACTAACCCAGACCTAACAAGCTATGGGCATGAGAGTTCCTAGCTCAGTGGCTGTTTTTCTCATCTTTCTCCTTTTAAGAAGCAAGGGAGAGCAAATAGTAAAAAATCTGAATCTAGCCTAACCCTTTTCTTTTTTTTTAATCCTCTGCAAACATTAGTGCAGCTATTGGTAACAACTTACCTGAGACACCCCAGGTTGCAAGATGGGGACATGTAAATAGAATGGGGCTGAAGTTAAGGTTCTTAATATCCACTGAGCTGGTTACCAGTAGAACAGTCTAAGCAAATTATTGCTAACATACTCTGACCTTATATTTCTATGATGGGAAGTAACATGTTTTAGGAATAGTGTGTGGGTTAGAAGGACAAATGTAAAGTGAATGTTTTTTAAAACTGCCTCTCTCATAGTAATCCCAAATTCTGAAGCTGATTAGTTTGGAATGCAAGGCAGTTTTCCTGTTTTCTAAATATGTGCTTTGGCTTTTCCATGGGGTAGGCAGGATAGCACTGAAAACAGATTTTGATGTATTTGCTTGCTAAAACAAACAATTTTGACAACAGAATGAACCCACAGCAAACAAAAACTATACAGTAAAATCATACCCTTCAGACTCCGTCTCTACAAATACTTCATCTCCGTCATCACCGGCTGGGGTTTCATTTGTCGTGGATAAGGTGCCTGTAGATGTTGTCACCATTGGAACAGACTGAGAGGCATGTTCTGAAGCATCAGAGGTGGTACTCTCAGTAAACACGGTCACTTAAAAAGAAGAACAAATGACTTTACCCTTGTGGTTCATTAATTCTGAGCCAGAACAGGTTTCAAGGTGTTCTATGTCACCAATGAAACAAAATGACCTCATCGGTCTGGCACCCACCTGGGGCTGCTACTTGGAGAGGCGTAGTGGGAACACTGCGGCCACCAGACTCTTCTTCATGAGCCAGGAAGAGGGGTGTTTCATACATTCCCAAACCTAGAGAAAAATTTAAGTCCCAGTGAATGATGAAAGAACATAAAGATGCCAAAGAAAAGAACTAGAATAAAGTGCACACTTCTTGTGAAGCTCATAATGTAGTTCTTCCATCAAGTAAAAAATCAAGTTGCTCAATACTTATTCAACACATCTTTTAAATTCTTTAACACTATTAAAGAATCCCTAAAGTAACTGCTAATTTTATGGAATATCCAAATATGAACAAGCACCATGTCAAAATCTATTCCTTACTTAACTGCCAAGGTTATTAACCCTTTTTGCTAGTGAAACTTAATTAAACTTCTCCTATGGTTACAAAGCAAGAAGCAGTGGCTTATTAGCCTTCTCTAACCACTTGCAAAAATGCTAGTTTCCCAGACATATAGCAAATTCCACCTGTGAACTAAATGGTACTCCATTCCACAAATAGCATAACTCACACACAAGTATCATCTACCACTACTACTTACATTTATATCTCAAACTTTATTTTTAAAATGAAAATTGCTAGGGAAAGTCTAATTGGTCATATATTTAACTAGGTATGTCACGGCTCTCCTAAATTTGAAGGGAGCTAGCACTTTTTAGCAGTATTTCTTAGTTCAACATACATTATGTGGAGATTTGAATGAGAATGGCCCCCATAGGCTCCTATGTTTGAGTGTGTGGTGCGCAGTTAGTTGAACTGTCCAGGAAAGGTTAGGAGGTATAGCCTGGTAGGACATAAGGACCTTGTGAGGAGGGGTGTGACCGGGGCTGGGCTTTGATGTTTCAAAAGCACACGCCAAGCCTAGTGTCCCCGACTCCCTTGTAGAATAGGATGTAAAGTTCTCAACTGCTTCTCCAGTGCCAGGGCTGCCTGTGTGCCACCATACCCCATGCCACAATAATGGACTAATTATCTAAAACTGTAAGCAAGCCAATTATATGCTTTAACAAAAATTAGTTGCCTTTGTCACAGTGTTTCACTACTGCAGTAAAACAGTAACTAAGACAATATAAGAACCAGTCTATAGGCTAAAGGAACTAGAATCTTGCTGAAGAGATATTTATTAGAAAAGGCAATGCTATGTCAGTAGCTTTATAAATTACCACAAGGGTTATATTGATAGTAGCTGAAGAAAATCAGAGCATACCAACTTCTACCCAGTACACACTTAAGCCTCTGGCTTTTGGCTATTTTACCTCCTTGAGAAGCAAGTTGGCCAAGATCAGAGTGACTGGAACTTGTCTGTGGCATGTCTTCAGGTGGCCCAAACCGGAATCTAGGAACACCGGCAACCTGTGGAGAACTAAATGGACAAAACTTAATTTGATGAATTAAGAATTTAATGCTATCTGTTTAAACCATAAGAAAAAGAGGTTGTTTAAAAATAAAGAAACATCAATAAACAGGGGAGGAAAACAATGAAAATAATGCGTCAATAAAGGGTTTCTTGCAAAGATATTGTCAACAAATTTAGTAATATGAATAACTTATAACTTAACTTTTAGCTTCCCTGAATTATGCTGATTTTTCAACTTGTTTGAAACAGACATGTGCAAAAGGAAGCATAACAACAAAAGGAAGTTCTTCTTTTTTGTAAATTTCAGTTTTCACTTTTTAGTGATATAAAATAAGTCCCTCTAGCCTATTCTAAGTTCCAAATCTAGCTCTAAGATTTAGGAAGTTTAAGAGTGCTCGCTTATTAGTTGTTGGAATAATTATTTCATTTGGCTTAATGGAGATCATCAGTTACACTGTCACGCTCCTAGCCTGTTGTTACATCTGGTTACTCAGACCCTGAGCTTCTACAATAAACCACATATCTCGATCACTTCAATAACCAACATCACCCAGCACCAATACAGCATTTACTTACATGTGTCAGGTAGTGTCTAAACATGTAAGTACAAACTGTAAAATGAGGTCACTCAGCAAGAAGCCTGCTCTTGTGAGGAAACATACTGACTGCAGAAACCACCTTCTTAAGCGCTATAATACTGTCTTGTTAGAAGCAGGTATATTTTATTCACCCTCTAGTCTTCCTCAACACTACTTTTTCATGATCCTCCTATACATGTACAGATTAGTGGACAAGTACGACGAGACTCTACAAATAACAATTTCTGAGGTAAAGAGAAAGTCACCAAACATTCTCATTCATCAACTTACTGAATAGCTTCAGCAAACCCATCAGTGCGATGTGGCACCACAAGGGTTGGGGTACTCGGAACTGTTCTGTCTTCGTCATCGAAAAAGTGTTGTTGCTGAAACACAGACAGAACTCGGTACGTAACAGGCCTAACCACATACACCTGAATTACATTACAGGAAGGGTAGATACTAACCATGCCACCTATTCCTGGGGTTAACTGAAGACCACGCCCTACAGACTGCCTCCGGGTCATCTGAATTCTCTGTGTGGGAAAAAGAATTACATTTGCTTTAAAGAATTAGGCAATAAAACAAACACCAAAGATACAGTTTATTAATTTCGTGATAAAATAACTAATTTTAGAAGATTTGTAATGAACAGGACACTTCTAAATTGCTAATATTTATCTATTAGAAATATCAGTGAGAAAATTTAAATTATATTAATGAAGATATGTATAAACTAAAGGCATGATAATACTTAATTCAAACATGTACATACATTTAGATCCTATATCCTTGACTGAAAATAATAACAAGTGAGTTTATCACTGGATTCTTTCTTCACAGCTAAAACAATCTTGAACTGTCAAACTGAATGCTTTATGACACCTATACACGGTTCCTTAGACTATTTTCAAATATTAAGTAATTTCCACTACTTTTATTTTAGCTTGATCTACATATAATGGTTCTCAATACACTCACCATGCCAGGAGTAAGAACCAAGCTACATTAATGAACCTACTCCATGCTGAATACAAAGGGTCATTAATTAAGTAGAAATACTTGATTATAAATGTTGAAAAAAGGTTAGATTAATAAATATAAAAAGAGTTGGGGATTTAGCTCAGTGGTAGAGTCCTTGCCTAGCAAGCACAAGGCCCTGGGTTCGGTCCCCAGCTCCGAAAAAAAAAGAAAAAAAAAAAGAAAAAAAAATAAATATAAAAAGAAAACCTAGGGGCTGGGGACTTAGCTCAGTGGTAGAGCGCTTGCCTAGGAAGCGCAAGGCCCTGGGTTCGGTCCCCAGCTCCGAAAAAAAGAACCAAAAAAAAAAAAAAAAAAAAAAAAAAAAGAAATGTAAAAAAGAAAACCTATGTACCTTAAGAAATGTTCAAAACACATGTCACTAACCTAGCAAAATGCATTTTACATTAAATAAAATTTAAGAAATTTAAGTATATTATAACAGCAAGCAGCATTTTATTTGCTGACTATAACCACTGTAATGAATACACAATTTTTAGAAAGCTGTGTTCTCAAATGCCAACTCATTTATATTTAGCAACTGGAGATTAGTTTCAATTAAAATATCTTACAATATGCCAAAACATTAAAATTTCTTCTAAAATTCGGAAAGAAGAAAGGAAGGAAGAAAAGACCATGTAATAGAAAAGAGGTTTCACAAGGTGCTCTTTTCAGAAGCTGGGTTCTTTTAATACCTGAACTGGTGGCCCCAACTCCTGAGGCGGGGCATGGATGGTCAGGCGTGGGGGAAGAGGATGTGGTGGGCGCCTTGGTGACTGTGGCGCTTGGGGGGTCTGTCTCTCAGAAGCTGACGTGGGCTGCTGTTCTCTGGCAACCTCCTGAGAGAAAGAAGACTCTGCTGCACTTGTATTTCCTTCACCTATGGAAGAAAGACTTCAGTTTGGAAACCAAACCCAGACTATGAAATCTCATGGCCTCCACATCCGATTTGTTTTTCTTGTGATGTGACACAGGGTCTCAGAGTCCAGGCTGTTTTCAAACTAGCTATGTAGTAGGCTGGCCTTGAACTCCACCTCCTCCTACCTGCCAAGTACTGGGACTATAGACTTGTACCTCTGTCCCACTCACAAACAACAGGCAAATAAGTACTCTTCCTTCAAGACTCAAACTACAGATTTAAGTACTTTGCCCAGCATATGATCAATATTTACTACATTTTAGCCTATGCTATCTTTCCCTAATGTTTAAGTGTGCTTATGTGTGTCTGTGTGCCTATGGAAGCTGGAAGAGAATGGATCCCCTGGAACATGTGTTACAGGTGGCTATATACTACCTAATAGAGGAACCAAACTCAGGTCTATGTGTTCCTAAACACTGAACTATCTCCCTAGTCCAATATTATCCTTAATCAGTGTACAAACTACTTAACTCTTTCTAGAGAAACAGAATGTCAATCAATCAAAGTGACTTAAGGAAAAGCCTCACTAATAATATTTTTATATTTTGGCTCTCCCAAACTTCAAATTGCAATTGCTACTTAGGTGCTTAGATCTTCTGTTGTCTTCTACTATGAAATGTAGGATACCAGAGAAAGGTTTATAAATCTGATCTAGAATCAGAACCTTGTCCTGACATTTGGTATGGAAAACACTTTACTTTTCTACAATTTAAATTAACTTAAATTTAGTTTAAGAATTCGGGACAAATAAAACTAGTCACAGGAGTAGTACCTTAACAGAAAGAAATTATTTTTATTTCATGTGTTTGAGTTTTCTTGCCTGCATGCATGTCTGTGTACTACTATATGCATGCCTGGTGTCCACAGACTGTAAGAGGGTGCCAGGTCACCTACAAGTGAAGTTACTGTGGGCCTCCACTTGCCTGCTGGGATCTAATCTGGTGCCTTTTCAAGAGCAGCCAAGTGTTCTTAAATACTGAACTATCCCTCTAGCCCCGTAAATAACTTGAAAATGGACCAACTCTAATCTAGTTTTACTTAGACTACTAGACTTAATTTTGACTACAAAAATACCCACTTCCCTCCAAAAGAAGTCTTACAGAACATTTTTATGTGTTATATTTGGGGGAAATGGCTAAGAATATCTTTTCCTAAAAAACTTTTAGTGACAGTAGCTAAAGACACATCTGCACACAAACTTTAAACCATGGTTTGGTTGTACTGACCTCTTCCAGCTGTAAGCTGCTACCCATCCCTACTTTAATTATCCCAAATGGCTTTGTGCTACCTTAGAGAGTACGAGATATTGACTTTTACAATAGTTCAATGAGGTAGACATACAGTATAATGGCATCTGATAGGCCACGTCAGGAAGGCAGAAAACTGTTGATAAGACCCTACCCTGTTACCAATTTACTAGAGTTGTACTACATCAGAAGTAGAGCTCTAGTTTAAAAAACATTATCAGGCTACTCTAACTGAGAGACTGATGCTCTTACCACTGTTCTGAGAATCAGCAGCTCTCTGATTACTTTCAGCTCCACCCATACTTTCTTCTGTCTCTGTGCCTGGATCAGTTCCATCACCACCCTAAGAACAAAATGTAATGACTGAAGCAAATCAAATGACTAGGTGAAACAAAAAGACACACCAAATGATTAAAAGCAAACAAACCAGAGGAAAACCAAACCAAGCAAGCCAAACAAACAAAACTCCAACGATATGAAGACTTTTATTATCCTGGTAACACAAGCTTTTCTCTATGACAGGAAGACAGTGAGCGCTGTAGGCGCAGTTGGTAAGGAGGCAGCCCCAACTCTAAGCAGTTACCTCGGCGTCATCAGCTTCGTATCCATCATTACCATCTGCACTGCCAGTTCCCTCATTGCTGTCTTCACCCTCATCTCCCATCCCCGTGTCATCTTCCTCATCGTCGTCCTCATCCTCATCTTCCTCATAATCCTGCAAGAAGATGTCCTTTAAGTGACTTATTACTGATTAGCATACAGGAGTGTTTCAAGAGTTTTGACAGCTTAAGTTCCGCAGCAAAGAAAAAAAAAACCTGTAACATTTGAAAGAATAAAACAGTGATTGACTCTGAACTGTTTCCATGAAATTGTGTAAAGGTAATCGTCTACCAAACATCAAGTATTTAACTTTATTTCTATCCAAACCTGAGATTAAAGAATAAAATCAAACCATACTAGTTTTAAAAATGTATTTTGACAAAAGAATCTGAAGGAATATAGAAATGAATCCAAAAGTTAAAAAAAAAAAATCAAATTCTCCCTAAAACTCCCTAAAATGTATTTTGACAAAAGAATCTGAAGGAATATAGAAATGAATCCAAAAGTTAAAAAAAAAATCAAATTCTCCCTAAAATTAGGTGATGACCTAATTACTTTGGAAATGGTACAGGCTGCCAAAAGGAGAAACTAACAAATAAAACAACTACTAACTCCTGTTTCTTCTCTTATTTCCACAAACAAGAGTATGGATCATCAGATTCATATAGCTATTTTTATTGAGACTAAAGAGGAAATCTGAAAACAAATCTTAACCGGCATAGCAATCATTTACAAACAAACATGCAGGGCAGGCCATACATTTCTATAATCCCAGCATTCAAGAGACTGAAGCAGAATTTTTGGGACCTCCTAGCAAGCTTGGGCTATAACAAGATCCTACCTCCAGTAAAATAGTGCTACCAAAACAAGATAAACAAAATGTTTAAAAATGATTGTCCACCATTGGCCTTTTACTTCTAATACACAACTCTACACTCCTGAACTAATTTGCATAAAAGAAGAACTTGATAATCTACTAAAACTGACTGGGAATGGAATTCATTACTTGTTATATCAGAAGTACTAAAGACTTAAAGCACTGTGGTTGAAACCAGCACACAGGTAAAGTAAGAAGTTCCAGAGCTCAAGGCCAACAAGTATAGTGCAAGGGCTTTGAGCTCTAGCTCTGGAAGGGAAGCAGAAGGAAGGCTGATAAGTACTTGATCTTTTCA
Organism: Rattus norvegicus; assembly: GCF_021556685.1. Taxonomy (NCBI): domain Eukaryota; kingdom Metazoa; phylum Chordata; class Mammalia; order Rodentia; family Muridae; genus Rattus; species Rattus norvegicus. The sequence goes on along the minus strand of NC_141546.1, from coordinate 65,082,644 downwards.
ATACTAAACGCACTTCATGTTCTCCATCATTTTCTTCATCATCATCTTCATCATCACTGTCAATTACAATTACATCATCTCCTTTGCCTTGACCATCCTGAGAGGAAGTTGTCTGCTGATCTGATTGAAGTGGCCCAAGATCAATTTGTAGAGATTGTGATGTTTCTTCACTGTCTTCCATTGGTGTATAATCTCCCTGGGTGACTCCCTTTAAAAGTTAAAAAGGTCCTTTACCCAATCTAGAAATAGTCTGGATATGTAATGAATAGAGTAAAATATTTTTATTGTCTTAAAATCAAAAACAAATAAAAAAACTAACCTTACCCCATTACACTGATTATGTCTCAAAACGCTGCAATACACACATAAGCAGACTGTCCTCAACCTGAAAACTGGAACCTGGAACTTTCTGAGCACTCACTTAACACTTGAAAGAAGTGGAGGTGGAGTGGGAGCGGGTTATGGAGCAGGAATATATGGCAATAAATCAATAAGTAAGTAAGTAAGTAGTAAAAAAAGAGTATCTCACAGGGTCACACCTATGGGAAATAAAACTACAGGCAAGTGATCACAGCTGAGAGGTAGAGACTAGTCTACTCCAGGGATGGACCCACAACTGGATGTCCACTATACATAAAATCTTGACGCCATACACACATAAAAAATGAAAACAGGACCCAGTGGGTTTTATTTATGTATTTGTGCATGCATACATGCATATATATACATATAACACACAATAGTAATAACAGGGAAGAAATTATCAATTTGATAGGGTAGGGAGCATATGAAAAGAGTTGGAGGGAGGGGACTTGTGACGGGCTGAAGAAAGGGAAGGGTGATATAATTATGTTTTAATTAAAAATATAAGAGAATTAAAAATAAAAGGTAATTTATAGATGATTAAACCTTTGGTAAAGACTGGCATAAATCAAAGCTCTGCACTCTACAGATCAGGTCCTTTCTCAGACCATCCCCCAAAAGGAGCATATCAAGAACTGGGAGGCCGGAGGACAGCTCAGTATGTAAGCCAAGGCACCCAAAGTGCTCAGGGCATGAAGTACTCAAGCCCTAATTCCTTAGAACTTCAGCCTAAATCGACATTAACAAGTGACAGTGACTCAAATGGCACTCTTTGCTGCTCTCCAGACAAATACTTATGCAGACAAAGTCTGCATAAAATGTTGATATTGAATACGGGATACTCAACACTCAACATATGCTAGAAACTAAAACAATTGTTTCGCTCAATTACTTTACAAATTTGCTTGCTATCAAAATAAATTTGTATTAACAAAAATTTCTGACACAGATTTAAAAATGTACCATTTGGCCTAAGTACTCAGTAAATCTATTTTTTCAAATGAGTAAGAAACATCTATGAGTTAAGAAATTTATGAACGACAACAACAATCAATACAAAACAAAACATATACAATAATAAAGAATAAAATCAAAGAAATTTAAGAATTTAAATTTAAAGCACAGTGTCAAACATGGTATATGCATGCAATTCCAACACTTCAAGGGTTGTGGCAGGACTGTCTGAATTTAAGGGTAGCCTAGGTTACATGGTAAGAACTTGCCTCAAAAAGCAAAACAAAACAAACTTAAAACAAATAATGTTTCGATAGGTCCAAGTCAACTCTACTTATTAGAATCACTTTATTTTTAATAGTCTATGTTCTTACTCACTTCTCCAATGGAATCTTGAGAATCCTGATTATAGGTCTGAGTTTCTGCCTCTCCATCAGTACTTTCTTCCGCCATAACTTCTTCCTAAATCATAGTAGGTTATTTTTTATTGAATCAGTAAACTACACAAATGATCACCATTCTGCCAGTGTTTCTCTAAAATGATTAAGTCTACAATTCTATGAAGCTATGCCAAAATGTTTATATAAAGACAGAGGAAAATGGCATACCTCTTCTACGAGCATTAATGAATATGTACACACAGCATTTAGTATCACTACTGTTGTTATACAACCTAACACAGCGCATGGCAAGTAACGCCAACGTGTGAACTGTCATTGACCAAACGTCCTTACAAAACACAATTCAATTCACTTCTGCTTTTATTAAATGGGAAGCAATTCATGAAAAGATACGCAAAGACTCTAAAACAATAAGTGCAAACTATAGTTCAGGAATTTTTAAGATAATCTCCCAAAATTTAATTTGACATTGAGTGTGACTGACAGCTAGCCTTTGCAATGGTGACACACAGGAGTGTGACAGACCTCAGTTCCTACAGGTGTGACCGTCTTCAGCTTCTTTGGGAGAGGCATTTCCACTGTGTCATCAGAGACTTGGTCTCCTGCTTCTATTGTGCTGTCCTCCTCTTCCTCCCGAGCGCGCTTTGGCAAGGAGGAGCTTGGGGTAGCTGAAACTTTCAGAGCATACAATTTAAACCTCAAAAGTCAGATCATGGTAACTGCATTTAGACAAAGATAATATTAGAACCAAGTCTTAAAACTAGAACTTTGTATGACACACCTGCCTCATTATAAGTGTACTGATAAACTGTTATTTATAAAGTGTATATAGGACTTTCTATCAAATCCAAAACTCCTTAAAAGAAAAATCATACTGTATATGCTAAATAATATCAACAGCTTCAGATTTCAGGATTTACATCAAGTTACGTAATAGGTTGGCTATTTTCCCTTTTAAAGACAGCCCAAAATATCTGGGGAAGGAGGGGCTTTTACTAAATGATAAAAAGTGACTGAAACTGAACTAATAGTAAATATGAATGTTGTTTTCTAATAATCTAAATTATAATAGATATACTTTTTAAGCTATATCAAATGCACATTTGAAACTATTCTTGTATCTATTGATTAAATATGATTAAAACTATAAAAGTATTGGCTTTCTTCACAGTAACACTGGATAGAAAGCAAATTGTTATAGGCAATAGTCAAGATATGTTGCATCTAAGAAATTTGAAGTACACAGTTCTACTGCAGCTTCATTTTAAAAAGTCTTACCAGTCTAGAAGATGGCTTAGCCATCTTAAACAGCCAGTTAAGAGTACTGGTTGCTCTTCAAAAGGACCCAGGCTCAATCTCCAATATCCACATGGGAGCACACAACTGTTACTCCAGTTCCAGGGGATATGATGCCCTCCTTTGACCATTGTGGACACCAGGCACACTCATGGCACCCAAATATACAGACAGAGCATCCATAGATATAAAACAAAAGGTAATATGAAAATGAAATCTTACCAGTGCCAAATACTGCTGTGGAGGTAGATGGTCGTTCCACTGGTGAACTCTGTACCACCTCAACTATGTTTGGGGACAACTCTTGATTTGCAGGTTCAATCTGAGGGTGACTCTGCTGAGTGGGCTGTACAAAAGCTGTAGCCTGTGTTTGCTGCTGTACAGTCAGGAGGGGTTGAGAAATGGAGGGCTGGACGTTAGGACTAGTAGAACGGACAGATCCACTTGTGCTTCCGAACACTGGAACGTGCTCCACAGGCCCTTCTGACTGCATAGCTGGAAATGATGACAGAATTTACTATGTATGCCGTCTGAGCTACCAAAACCAAGTTATTTTACCCTATTCTTTGACATACATTGTATTAACTGGTTTTTCTATATCTCTTACCATTTAATACACAAAAATAATGTGGGCAAAAGTTATATATTCCGTATTGTACTGCTTATGTGTCTAATACAATAAAATGTAATATTTGGTGGGTAAGGACATATTTGAAAGTTGTAGCATTTATTGGTCCAATAAAATTATAACCAGATGTAATTATCATTAAAAAGCTGAAAATGGTGAGAAATCTTCCTTACATATCATTTATTTTAAACTGGTATCATAATGACACCATGAAATCAGGAAATGGGTACAGAGCTGATTGGTACAGTGCTTGCAAAACATGTGTAAGGCCTGGGGTTTGATCCTAACACCACACAAAAAACAAACAAAACAGAATTTCTCAGTCCTAAAAAACAAGAGTTTAGTTTGGTAATCTATCTAATGAAGGATATATATTTATTTTTGGAGTGTTTATATTATAAATTGTGTACTGGCTGCGTTTGTGTGTCAACTTGACACAAGCTGGAGTTGTCACAGAGACAGAAACCTCCCTTGAGGACATGCCTCCATGAGACCCAGCTGTAAGGCATTTTCTCAATTAGTGATCAAGGTGGGAGGACCCAGTCCATTGTGGGTGGTGCCATCCTGGGTTCTGTAAGAAAGTAAGCTGAGCAAGCCAGGGGAAGCAAGCCAGTAAGTAACATTCCTCCATGGCCTCTGCATCAGCTCCTGCTTCCTGACCTGCTTGAGTTCCAGTCCTGACTTCCTTTGGTGATGGACAGCAATGTGGAAGTGTAAGCTGAATAAACCCTTTCCTCCCCAACTTGCTTCTTGGTCATGATGTTTGCGCAGGAATAGAAACCCTGACTCAGACACATTGTTTGGAGATATGATCTTACTATAGAACTTTGGTTGGCCTTGAACTAGATCCAAACCTGCCCACGTCTGCTTCTGATTGATGAGATAAAAGGTGTATGACACCAACAGCCGGCTATGCTATACATTTACTCAATTCTAACACGTCAAAGCAGTTTAAGATCTTGCAAACCTTTTATTGAACATCTCCTTTAGAGTTAAGGAAAGAGACTGAACAATTAAGAAAATGCAACTCTGTGATTCCCAATCTAGTAGATTAAAAAGACACATGTAAAATCAGTGCAGTGGTCGAACTACCACAATTACAATGGGAGCAGAGTAGGGAAAGCACCAGTGCAGGGAGTTTCAGTGAAGGAATGATACTTGGTTTGAAAGAGCAGTTTTATACTATGGCTTTTCAACATGGATTTCACAGCAAGTCTGTTGGTCATTAGAAAGGAGCATGTGCTTCCAGAAAGCAAAGCAATGGGTCTTAGGAATATATACCCCTTTTCATTAGCTTAAAGAAAAGGAGAGCAGAAGGGAAGGACAGAAGTATTTACAACATGTATCTTGCAGTCATGATGGCACATGCCTATGAGGCAGAAAGATCATGAGGTGAAGACCAGCCTGGATTTAAAATAAACAAATAAGCAGGGCTGGGAATACAGGACCGCTTACCCGAGCTTGATGACTACTGGGATAAAAAAATCAAGCACTAGTGCCTGGGAAGCATATACTTCAAAATATTAACTACTTTTGTCATGATATCAACTTAAACTTTCTATCTACAATTATTCTTACAGCTACTCTTTTTTTTTTTTTTTGGTTCTTTTTTTCGGAGCTGGGGACCGAACCCAGGGCCTTGCGCTTCCTAGGTAAGCGCTCTACCACTGAGCTAAATCCCCGGCCCCTCTTACAGCTACTCTTATCCTCTCTATGAGCAGTCAGTCCAGTCAGATGTGTTATTTCACTCACCTTCCTGTGACTCCACCTGTGTAGTAGGCATTACGGTTGCTGTTGGGGTAGTGGTTGGGTTTGTGACAGTTGCAGGTGTAACCATTGGGCGGATACTTGCCCTGGGTGTCGACTTATTCCCAGCCATAGCTGCAGCTGTCACTTTACTTGGAGTAGAAACAACAGGAGTTGGCTTGATATTGGCTGTTGGTGGGTCTGATGTACTGGCACTTAATTGGAAAAAAAAAAAAAATCCAATAACCCAGTGAGCATTACACTGATGAGCCCTTGTAAAATCTATGTATCCCATGAAAAGCCAAGACATGCCCTTTTTAGGGTGACTGTTCAGTATGTATTACCCACAGTCCAAACCTTACTCTTTTTCTGAACTCTATTCTGGATATATCTGTAGATTTAAACAGGCAGTTTTAGAGACAATGAATATAGCTTTCTATTTTTTAGCCATGGAATCCTAAACCCTTTGCTAAAAAAAGGTTTTGAATTTAAGCACTAGAAAGTGTAAGGTGTGCCCCAGAGTGGTATAATCTGCCAATATAGAAAAAGCACTAAATGCTGAGTTACTGTTTCAACGCACACCTTAAGTTTTAAAGTGTTTCCTGACTTACGTGTATGGATGTTTGTCTGCATGAATGTCTAGGCATCACGGGTGTGCCTGGTGCCCAGAGGGACCAGAGCGGGTTGGATCCTCTGGAACTGGGCCTTCTGGATGGTTGTGAGATGATATGTAGGTGCTGGGAATGACATGCAGCCAGTGCTCTGACCTGGAGAGCCGTCATCTCTCCAACCCCAGCCTAGACTTTCATAGCTGTCATGAACATGGCGAGGAGTGAGGAGGAGCTTATCTTATAGACCAATCACAAACTAAGTCACAAGGTGTTTCTGGTCACTAAAGCTTTAGACATAGGAATGAAAGCATACTGAAAACTAGATTTAAAAACTACATTACACAAGTTTTTTGGAACTTTAAAGGCAGACTATAAAAGAACTAAAACTCACATTCCTCTTTCACCAGAAGCTGGAGTGGTTTTCAGTGTGATTTGTCTCTGCTGTTCTGGAGCCTATAAAGAGGAAATGCATTAACTTCTGTGTTTACCATACCGAAAAGTCCACTGAACAAAAATGTCCAACTATTTATTATCAACTCTCTGTATACTTGAAATTTTAGTCCAAATTCGAACAGACTCCTAAGTAACCAGGCATTTTCAAATGAAACATGTGCACGTGGTTTGTCACATAAGCACACCAGCTAGTCACCTTATTAGTGGGTTCCTGAGGTTCATCTCTCTGCTCAAGGTGTCTCTCTTGATGCTCTCTGAGCTCTCTCTCTAAGCGACTGATGCGACCTTCATACTGGGACTTCAGAGCAGTCATTCGGACATCGAGTTCATCTTTCTGCTGATCTAAAGCTCCATTCCTTTGTTTAAGCTCTTCATTTTCTTTAGTTAACTGATCTTTCACACCTAAAACAAGCATAACTACAATCACATATCAGAAACAGTATGCACTTAAATGAAATACAGTTAGGATTAGATTTTGCCCTATGCTGTATGTTTTGATACACTCACTACCTATATCTCAATTAGCAAATCTCTAAACATATCTATGTTTATTACTTACTCCAGCATAAGACATATATAAATTATCCTAAAAAATTCAAATTAATATGAATTAACTTTAACAGGAGCTTGTTTATATATGAATATTATTCATCACTAGGAATTAGAAAACATTCACATCATATAATTTATATAGTAAATATTAAAAAAAATAGACGAGTGAAGCCAGGAGTAGCGCTGCATACCTTTATCCCAATACTCAGGCGTCTTAGGCAGGCAGGTCTCTGTGAGTTGGAGGCCAGCCTGGTCCTCAAAGCAATTTCCAGGACAATCAAGGCTGTTACACAGAGAGACAATTGGTCTCAAAGCAATCCCCACCAAAAAAAAAAAAAAAAAAAAAAGTATTTTTTTTTGAAGTGCTGTGAAATAATGTGAGAAAGTGTGAAAAATAAACAGACAGTAACAGCAGAGCGAGCTGCCGCTTAACTGGGAAGCTCATGACTGTGACATACTCCTCTCCTGGAGTACGCCACCAAAAGTAAAGAAAAATCCTCAGACTGCTACGAAAACGTGCTGTGCTATTTGCAGAGCAGGTAGACAGCAATCTGGACCTAAAAGAATGTCACAGGTAGAACCGTTCCGTATGTCCAAAACAGGGGAACAGTACTCCAAGCTAATTACCAGTGTTCTTTATAAGCAAAGCAAACACATCATTTGAGATTTCATTTTCTGAGGTTACAGATTTGATTCCCAACACCTATATATGATTAAAGGTGTGCAGCGCTGCACCTGGCTTCACTCGTCTATTTTTTTATATATACTATATAAATTATGTGATGTGAATGTTTTATAATTCCTAGTGATGAATAATATTCATATATAAACAAGCTCCTGCTAAAGTTAATTCATATTAATTTAAAATTTTTAATATATATTTATGCAGGCAAGAAATTATACATATAAACTGAAACACCAAAAACTTCTCTGTCCTAAATAAACATAACAAGTCCAAACACATACATTTAGAATACTGCCTTCTCTTTCACGTTTAATTTTAAGTGTGTATTGCCTAACCAGGTTTCACTGTACAGTTTAAGTTGTGGAATAAACACAAAATTACCAGATAGGTGTGCAATTTTTGATCTGGCCACTGTAATGGCCTTCCATGTTTTCTCATCCTTTTCATTCATTTGCTGTCGGAGCTGCTCCTCCTTTGTGGTTTTATCCTGGAGTTCCTGGCGGAGGCGGGACAGCTCAGACTGAAGCTGCGCTGTCTGCTCCTGGAGGCTTCTTGCTTCTGTCTCTTTTTCAGATAAGGTCTTTAAGGAAAAGAAGTATCATGTAACTCAACCAAACCAGTTCAAGTAAGTATTTTATAAAGTATTGGAACACTTGTGTAAGCTCTACAGGAAACGGAGTGTCAGTGTTTAAACCTACTACCTGAGGCGTACAGGGAGAGTTAGAACATTCACCTTCCACAGCCCTCAGAATCATACCTTCTGCAGATTCTCTACTTGACCCTCAAGTGACTTTGTCTTTGTTTCAGATTGGCTGAGGTTATCTTTGAGCTCTTGCATTTCCTGGACAGAGATGTGCTGTTCCTGATGGTCTCCTGAAGACTGAGTGGAAGTCTCCATGGCCTACGATGGTGTAGTAACAACAAATTTTTATTTACTGCTGTAAGTAGAGACAATCCTACATGTAAGAGCACTCAAAAGTGAATTTCCACAAAACAGTCTCAGTGTTGAGAATGAGGAAATGAGTTATGGTTAGCCACACAAACAGACATCAGAGATGGCACTTTGTAAATGCACTGACACAGAACACACCCCTCAGGATTCAGACGGAAATGAGTGACAGGATAGCATTCGTAAATGACAAGAAAAACACACTAAAGTGCTAACAAATACAAAAGGATTAAACAGTGTTGATAGTTATCATACACAACTTATTTAAAATGATATAAAAACTATTAGTTGTAAAAACATATCACTTTGTTCATATCCTTAACTTTAATTAACAATGAGCCACCATGACGGTGAATTCTGGACTGTCAGCTGGATATGGTAACAACACCTGAGTGAGACACTGTATGCCCACCTAGGGTCAATCTGTGAGGGCTTCTCAGAAAGAATTAATAACCGAGGGAACACCATGAGCTAAATAAGAAAGGAAAAAGGAGGAAAGCCACATGGGCTGGAACTCCCCCTTCTCTACTTCATGCAGGAGCATGTTCCCACGTTCCTGCCACACTCTCAAAAGTCATGCCTTCCCAGCAGTGATGGACTGAATCCCCTAAATACAATGATACTGGGTCACAAGAGCAAGAGAACGTAATACAGTTCCGATCTCAGCTTTGCAAAGAAACAGTAGTAGAAATATGAAAAGGCCAGGCATGGTAGGCTCTTTAATCCCAGCACTTGGGAGGCAACAGCAGGCTGTTTCAGGCCAGTCTTCCCTACACAGAAAAACACTCTACGCCCACCCCTCCCGCCCCCCAAAAGTTAGTAGTAACTTGAAACCAAAAAATATCTCACTGTACTTTTATGAGTTTAGACTAAAAGCCATTAATAGTCAAAATTAGGGGTGAGGACCACATTTCCTCAGCGTACCTTCTGCTGTGCTTTAAGTTCTTCAAACTGAGTCTTGTACCTGCGTCCGATCTTCTTGACTTGAGTGATTGTTTTCACTTTTTCCTGTATATCAATTATTTTGGCATCTAAATCTTTCTGAATGCTTTCCTTTTCAGTTCTTACTTTACTTAAATCTTCCTTTAGACTCTGGATTAAATTCTGGTTGTTAGTCAAGGATGCATTTGATCTTTGAAAAAAAATGAGAAGAGGTTTCTTAAAAGAACAAAATACACAATGTTTTGCAAATTTTCAGCTTAAAAGTTTACATTGTACTGCATTAATACTAGCTTTCTAATTAAAAATACTTTCACCTCAAAGAAATGTACTTTATGATTTTGGCCTTTTATTGGACTTTATTACACAGGTCTAATACCTGTTCTGAAGTTAAGAAACACTGTAGTACTAAGTATTCAAGTAACAATGTTACAAAGTCCTCAAGTGATGTCACTAGACCTGTGTGACCAAGGGTTCTCTGTAGGTCAGATATTATCCAAGTTTCTCATAAGGGGCAGAGGAACTTTGTCAGCTGGGGCTTAAAGCCTAGACGGTTTCCGTCACATGTCCTTCCTGATGCATATCTGTTGATGCTTAATGCAGTTTGCCCTCCTGTGCATGATGTCATGAACTGAACTTTCATAGTAAGACAAAACCTAAAAGAAGAGCAGTAGCTAATTTCAAGTATGAACTCAAGTTTTTTGAATTTTAGTTTATTTTTTAAAAGAAATAGAATATCTCTTACTGAGCATGCCAAAATATTGTTTAGAATAAAGAAAAAATATATGACAGAGATTTTTTAAGCTATAAAGTGTTCTGTAAGACACAGGATAAGCATAATTAAAAACCAATAAAAAGCTTTATAGATTTACATAAAAGGGCTATTAACAGAAAGACAAAAACAGAAATTGTACGTTATTGACTATTAACTGTTAGAAAAGAAATGAGCTTTAGAGTTACAACATGTAGCTTTTAAATACTTGAGAAAAAAACTGATAACATGGACACAAAGAATTAAATGTTTTGTTTCCTGACTCAAAGGGAAAAGACGCAAAGAGCCACAGACAAGGACTTTACCACTTCCTATTAAACAGGAACACATCAGGATCATAGAAAGAGCAGAAATAGACTTAGATTTTCCTTTAAGCCTTTATGGTACACACCTACAATCTCAGCACTTGGGAGGGGAACACTCAGTTCCAGCCCACCCTGGGTTATACACAGAATCAACTCAGGACAGTCTGGGCTACATGGTGAGCACTCTTGTCTCATGGAAAAAAACGTGCGCATTGCATATATTTTAAATCTTTTATTCCTAATACCTTGCAATTTCAGCCTTAAGTCTTCCAACTTCTTCATTTAGCTGCTGAATTCTCTTAGTGTGAATTTCCTTTTCAGAAAGCAACTTTCGATATTCTTCTGTATCTGGATCTTTCTGCTGATTTATTAGATGCTAGAATAATAGAAGTGCATACTCTGTCAGGTTCTATAAACACAAAGCGCTATAATAAAGTGGTCAAAACTCTATAGTTTTTTCAAATTAACTGTCTTGCATACAGAGTAGGAAGTATCAAAACAGTATGTTTGAAGCTTTAAATAGGATAGCAAAAGCCAGCCAAGATAGATGAGCTAGAAAACATCAAATTTTATTGTTTATCATTTTTTTCAGAGCTGTGAATGAACTTCAATGAATCTTAAGTTCCTCTTTTTTCTTTTAACATTTAGTATGTTATTGTGAGTGTGTGTGTATGTGTGTGTGGGGGTACATGCCATGAAACACATGTGGAAGTCAGAAGTCAATTTGTGAACATTAGTTCTCACTGTCTGTTTTGTTCGTTCTGAAGACTAAGTTCAGTTCTGGACTAGCTATAACGGATTTAATTTCACTGAAGTAACATTTATTAAGAAAAATAATGTTTTATAGTCTAAACACGTGAGATCATTCTAAATGAAACTTATTCCATTAATCATGAAAGTCAGGCCAAAATAACAAAGTGCTTGTAGGTCTGCTTAGCTTAACTTCCTTTGAGGACTTTTCTCTGTGTCTACAAAGAACAAAATGAAGAATAAAAGTGCTCTGAAATTCTAAAATGTTTCTTTATTCTACAGCATTTCTAGGTATCAGAGAAACTGAGTTTAATTTTTGTCACCCAAACACTGCTTTAATAACCATATTCTGCAAATGAGGAAAACTAATCTAGTGAAGTTAAGAAACTCACATGCAAGTCATATGCTAGGTAACACGCTAGTATCATCAAGGCAGACTTCTCACTAAATGCTCTATGCTATATGGTCTCATCTGCAAAGGCCCGGTGAACATGTTTTCTGAACGTGCTGCAATAAGATATACATGTATTTTCACACATAAATGTATTTTAGAACTAAAACTAATACTTAGCTACTTAGAATGATATGAATTTGGGGTTGGAGAGATGGCTTAGCAGTTAAGGGCACTGACTGTTCTTCCAGAGGTCCTAAGTTCAATTCCCAGCAACCACATGGTGGCTCACAACCATCTGTAATGAGATCTGATGCCCTCTTCTAGTGTATCTGAAGACAGCTACAGTGTACTCAAATAAATAAAATAAATAAATCTTAAAAAAAAAAAGAATGACAAGAACTTTAAACAATATAGAAAATTTAAGTAATTTTTAAAAAATGGGCTCTAACATGCCATATACTTGTGTGTGTAATGTATTGTGTCTTCTAATGGTAAATGCAATTTTCACTGGTTTCCCAACTATTTTTACATCTCTAACTCTTACATTACTGATAATAATTTCTGTGTTAGTAAATGGCTAACTGTCCTTACCTGGTTCCGCGCTTTCCAACGTTTGACATCCTCTTCTAGTAGCTTCTTTTCTGCCTGGAGCATGCCACTTTTCTCACTCAGCTCAGCATTGGCTTCTTGTAAGGGTAAAATGTCCAATTCCAGTTTCCTCACCTGAAAAGAGCCCCAAGTATTTTTTATAATGAATGGTAAGTTCATCTGTGTCTTTACAAATAACAAGAGCTTCCACTCTCAGCTGCTAAGGCACACACACCTTGGCTTGCATTTGTTGTAGGTTCTGTTCGAGCCTTTCCTTTTCCTCCCTTAGCATCTTATTGGTCTCCATAACTACATTCATTGTTTCGGTTTTCTTCATCAGTTCTTCATGTTGAGCCATTGTTTTTGCAGTTACCTGAAACAGTCACAAACACATAGAGTAACAACCAGCATTTAGACATGCCTTTGTCCTAAAAGTTCTAATCTACCCAATAAAAAAGTAAAGAGAATTTAAATCTCAAGTTTATCTGAGACTCTGAAAGCTTGCGGGTTGTTTTTCTGAGACATTCGTTAAGGTCATACGAGTTTAAATAAATGTAAGAGTCTTTAAGATAAAGGACTACGAATGCTGCCAACAGAGAAGGAACAGCACGGAACACAGGCATGTGTCTGTATTCTTCCTTGTTCTGTGGTATGAGCTCTAAAGGACTGTTATTTTGATTCTTGGCTCGTCCCCATTTCCACACCTCCTGCTCAGAAGTCTCTTAGCGCTTGGTTCGGTGAGTGAACTCATGAACCCAGCAGGGAGTTGTGAGCCACCGGGGCTATGAACTACAATGGTGAGCTCACTACAGAAATCTCACAAAGGACCTCATTTCCTTTCTCTACTTGTTACTTTTCACTTGTTTTCTTTTTGCTCATTTGATGAAAAAAATATTCTTTAGTAGTTTCAAGCTATTCTAGAAAGACTCTAGAATTTTATTTTAGAATGGCTCTCAAAGTATTTATACATAGCAGCTGCAAAAGATTAGAAAGTTGGAATTTTATCTGTTGTACACTACTGTCTAGATGATTCGTGTGCACACTCTCAATCCTCTCATCTACACGGTACAGATAGGGAGACTAAGATCAGGGAAGTTGAGCAAGGTACAGCATACAGAGCCTCTACTCACCACAATCAGGCACACTGGGTAGATGTAAATTTACAAGTTTAGGAGTGCTCACATTAATGTAGCATGGTGGAAACACGTGAGCTTTCCTTCTTTAAGCATGGTATAAATACATACCTGCACCTTTTCCCTTTCTGCGTTCAGGCTATCCTGCAGTTCCTGCAACTCCCGTTCCAGAAGTTCAACTCTTTGTCGATATCGCAGACTTTCAACCTGAGCCACCTCAAACCTAGTTTCAGCAATTTCTTTTTCTCGTCGAATAAATCTACAAAAAGACATGTTAAAATTTTAGAAAACTAAAAGTGTTTTAAAACTTGGGGGATTATCAAGATGACAAAATGCATCCATCACTTTAGTATCACTTCCATATTTCAATGGCACATTGGCTTAGATAGTAGCATTAGAAACATAATTCTGGGCCTGCAAAACAGCTAAGGAGGGGCTGGGGATTTAGCTCAGTGGTAGAGCGCTTACCTAGGAAGCGCAAAGCCCTGGGTTCGGTCCCCAGCTCCGAAAAAAAGAACCAAAAAAAAAAAAAAAAAACCAGCTAAGGAAGTAAAGGCACCTGTGCACAACACGCGCACACTCAAACACTCAATAATATATAAATGAACAATTAAAGGTAAACTATCTTTAGGTTGTGTGCAATGACACACCCATAATCATTCCTAACACCTGGGAGGGAGAAGCAGCTGGGATTAGTGAGAAAAAGAATATATCTTTAAAGTGATTTATGAGACATCCAGTTTTCCTTTCCTCTCTTGAAATGGGATCTTGTTATGTAGCCCAGGCTGTCCTGGAATGGCCAGTTCCCACCTGGACCTTCTGGGTGCCAGGATTACAGATGTGTCCTGTATCACCACACATAGCTGGTCTTTAGTTTCTCAGAAAAAAAATCAGCTCTAGTTCTATCAGATTCAACCTTAAAACCACTGATTTACTGTATTTAAGTATCAACAATGAGCACTAGGTTCCTTGGCCAATTGAGACCAAATGAGTTGTATAGTGCTGTGTTTGTGCCTTTCTTATTGTTGATTCTACATAAGAATGTAGTTGACTTACCTAAGAATTTCTAAAATTTGTTCTTGAGATTTTCCTTCTTCATTGAGAGATATATTTAATGGTGATTGCACAACCTCCTTCATAGAGGTGACCACCTTGTCACTTAACTTTTCGATCTGATCATGAAGTAGTCTGTTTTGTTTCTCTAGATCTTCACAGCGAGACACACTCTTGGAAACTTCATCCTATAAGCCAAGGATCCGCTATAATAGTTTCCCAAATGTACAGGAAAAAACAAACACAAAAACTCTTTTCATTTCTCCAAAACATTCTACTGCAGCCTACAACATTACCTTCAACACTCTCTCTCTTTCTTCCCAAGAAGCTTTACATTCCAACAACTGTGATTCTGCTTTCTGAGTTGTTTCTTCCAAATGCTGACGGACTGATGCCATTTTTGAAACCTGTTCCTTGGCAGCTTGCAGAGCTTCGACATCAGCAGCATGTAGCATCAATTCTCGCTCATACTTATTCTGAGCTTCCACCGCTATTTTAGCCTACAATTAACAATTTCCCATTGACAAAGATTAAAATCCATAAATAATACTTTTACACACACACACGCACACACACACACACACACACACACACACACACACACACACACACAATTTCTGGGTATGTACATGTGGTGTACACTCATGTGTGAAGGCCAAAAAACTTTAGGTGTCCTACTTTAGAGCCCTCCACCTTATTTCTTTCCAGACAGGGTCTTTCACTGCACCTTTCTGGGTGTAACCCTAGCAACCTTAGCAATCTTCCACTTTCCACAGCACTGGGGTTTACATGTCTGGGAGCTGGAATCCAAGCAAGCTTAAAACTCACTGCATAGAAACTGTGAGAAGAGTACTTACTTGTTCCTGACAGTCACGCCTGGCTTGCTGTTCATTACTTAAAGCTGTGCTTGCTCTCTGAAGAGCTTCTTGTACTTCACTCTGAACACTAGACAGTGTTTTCTTCAATTCAGTTAACTAAACAAGAGTAAGCCACAGTTAATTACAAACTGGGAAAATACTTAAGACAGACATTAAACAATCCACTTAACTGAACTGAATACAGCTTCAGTCTGATGTAATCTACAGTTTCTACTCATCTACATCCTCTGCCTACTATTTGCAAAATCCCAGGCAGAGCTTCTAAAATGTAGCACTAATAAGCAGTTTTGTCAAGTGGTCTATATTTTTCAAAAGGAAATTTAAACAGGTGCATAGAATTAAGTGAAACATAAGATTAAAATTCATGGGTATGCATTCAAGCACATTTCTGATGAGATAAATCAAAGTATAACTTATGCACTAATGAAGGGAACTCAAATTCTTAAGACAGTAAGCTACTACGCAGCCTAGTGAACTCACTTGCTGTTCCATGCTTTCGATGGCTTTCCTCTTGTCATCCTGAAGTTCTTGCTTCTCCTTCTCTACTTCCATCAGCTTTTTCTCCAACTGTGTCTGAAACTCTGCTGACTCTTTCAAACGCACTTCAATGTTCTTATGTACCTCCTCAGTCACCTTCATCACAAGCAGCCAGAAACAAAAGTACAAATGATAGGCAATGCTTTTTCCAATGTAAACTAAACTGGAACCAAACTAAAGTTGCTACTTGTTTCCCTAAACAAGATTCCCTAAAATGCTGGTCAGCCAAGCAGATATAACCACATAAATGTAGAAGCCTAATAGCTTCTCTTTTAACCTGGGTTTTTCATATTGAAAATGGAGTCTTTTATTTCCCCTTCCATCCTCAGGGCCATGTGCCCAAATCTACTTAGTCTATCACTAAAAGGTGTGTTCCTCACATATTGATATGGATTGATGCCAATCACAACAGGATTTTAAAAAAATGGTGGCCTCCTTGTTGTACTATCTACTACTCTTTGAAGAGAATTTCCTAACTATGACACATTAAGAACCAACGGTTCCATGTAAGCACACAGAAATAATCTGACATACTTACCTGAAGACTCTCTCTTGACTCAGGCTTGACTGCCTTCTACTATCTTTGATGACCCACATGCCTCTATTCAAATATACCCAATTGTCAACTGTTATGTGCAGCCGTGCGCATGCCGCAGATAACTCAAACTCATCCTCCCAATGTCTGATCTCTACCTATTCTGTGCTTCCTAAATTGTGTGGCTTTTGTTTTATTTATTAGACTCAAGAACTTCCCAAAAGTAAGAGCAATGGTGTCAGCCCAATCCGTACATAGCACAGGCTTTATATATGAGTAAGTTCTTAATGAAGAACAGTGTGAATTGTACATACCTGTTTCTCCTTGTTCAGGGAGTCTTCTAAGCTGGTCACCATGGCTCTATACTGCTCTACGTTACTAGCACTTGTCTTGAGTCTCTCCTTCAAGTCATTGACCTGTTCTTCAGCCTGCCTTAGCTGACTTTTAAGATCATCAACATCATCTCTGTCACCAGGCTGACCTGCAAAAAATAAAATGCTCTAGTAAAATACATACTTTCAATTAATGCTTTAAATAATAATAAAGATGACTCCTATTAAGAGTACATGAAATAAGGGTTAAAGCTAAAATTATCTATAAAGTATATTTTAATCCATAATCCAAGTTGAATACCAGAATAAAAACTAAGCCAGGCATGGTGGCACATGCCCTTACTTCCAGCACTTGGGGGGCAGTGGGAGACAGACTGCTGACTCAGGTTGGCATTGTCTACATATAAGTCCTAGGCTGGCCAGAGCCATGGAAGCTAGGGTCTGAGAAAGGAAGGTAGGAAAGAACGAAAAAGGAGAGAAAGAAGAAAGGAATAAAAGAATGAGAGAAAGAAGGAAGGAAAATCTAAAACTCTTCTGTTGTCTCAATGCTTCCAAAAATTGAACTGTTTGAAATCTCATCACGAAACGCCATCTGGAACCCTGGTGCACGGAGGCTCCCAGAAAGAGCGGCGCAGATCTTCCCGGTTGCTGCCGCCGCGGAGAGGACTTAGGCAGTACCCACGAGCAAACTTGAGCCTTGGAACCACAGGGGAGGGCCCAGGAGCGGCAGGACCCCTACGCCTGAGACACCACCGGAACCTGAAGGAAACAGACCCGATAAACAGTTCTCTGCACCCAAATCCCGTGGGAGGGAGAGCTAAACCTTCAGAGAGGCAGACACGCCTGGGAAACCAGAAGAGACTGCACTCTGCGCACATCCAGACGCCAGAGGAAAACACCAAATGCCATCTGGAACCCTGGTGCACGGAGGCTCCCGGAAAGAGCGGCGCAGATCTTCCCGGTTGCTGCCGCCACGGAGAGGACTTAGGCAGTACCCCACGAGCAAACTTGAGCCTTGGAACCACAGGTAGGACCAACTTTTCCCCTGCAAGAAACCTGCCTGGTGAACTCCAGACACAGGCCCACAGGAACAGCTGAAGACCTGTAGATAGGAAAAACTACATGCCCGAAAGCAGAACACTCTGTCCCCATAACTGGCTGAAAGAAAACAGGAAAACAGGTCTACAGCACTTCTGACACACAGGCTTATAGGACAGTCTAGCCACTGTCAGAAATAGCAGAACAAAGTAACACTAGAGATAATCTGATGGCGAGAGGCAAGCGCAGGAACCCAAGCAACAGAAACCAAGACTACATGGCATCATCAGAGCCCAATTCTCCCACCAAAATAAACATGGAATATCCAAACACACCAGAAAAGCAAGATCTAGTTTCAAAATCATATTTGATCATGATGCTGGAGGACTTCAAGAAAGACGTGAAGAACTCCCTTAGAGAACAAGTAGAAGCCTACAGAGAGGAATCGCAAAAATGCCTGAAAGAATTCCAGGAAAACATAAATAAACAAGTAGAAACCCATAGAGAGGAGACACAAAAATCCCTGAAAGAATTCCAGGAAAACACAATCAAACAGTTGAAGGAATTAAAAATGGAAATAGAAGCAATCAAGACAGAACACATGGAAACAACCCTGGATATAGAAAACCAAAAGAAGAGACAAGGAGCTGTAGATACGAGCTTCACCAACAGAATACAAGAGATGGAAGAGAGAATCTCGGGAGCAGAAGATTCCATAGAAATCATTGACTCAACTGTCAAAGATAATGTAAAGCAGAAAAAGCTACTGGTCCAAAACATACAGGAAATCCAGGACTCAATGAGAAGATCAAACCTAAGGATAATAGGTATAGAAGAGAGTGAAGACTCCCAGCTCAAAGGACCAGTAAATATCTTCAACAAAATCATAGAAGAAAACTTCTCTAACCTAAAAAAAGAGATACCCATAGGCATACAAGAAGCCTACAGAACTCCAAATAGATTGGACCAGAAAAGAAACACCTCCCGTCACATAATAGTCAAAACACCAAACGCACAAAATAAAGAAAGAATATTAAAAGCAGTAAGGGAAAAAGGTCAAGTAACATATAAAGGCAGACCTATCAGAATCACACCAGACTTTTCGCCAGAAATTATGAAGGCCAGAAGATCCTGGACAGATGTCATACAGACCCTAAGAGAACACAAATGCCAGTCCAGGTTACTGTATCCTGCAAAACTCTCAATTAACATAGATGGAGAAACCAAGATATTCCATGACAAAACCAAATTGACACAATATCTTTCTACAAATCCAGCACTACAAAGGATAATAAAGGGTAAAGCCCAACATAAGTAGGCAAGCTATACCCTAGAAGAAGCAAGAAACTAATCGCCTTGGCAACAAAACAAAGAGAAGAAAAGCACACAAACATAACCTCACATCCAAATATGAATATAACAGGAAGCAATAATCACTATTCCTTAATATCTCTCAACATCAATGGCCTCAACTCCCTAATAAAAAGACATAGATTAACAAACTGGATACGCAACGAGGACCCTGCATTCTGCTGCCTACAGGAAACACACCTCAGAGACAAAGACAGACACTACCTCAGAGTGAAAGGCTGGAAAACAACTTTCCAAGCAAATGGTCAGAAGAAGCAAGCTGGAGTAGCCATTCTAATATCAAATAAAATCAATTTTCAATTAAAAGTCATCAAAAAAGATAAGGAAGGACACTTCATATTCATCAAAGGAAAAATCCACCAAGATGAACTCTCAATCCTAAATATCTATGCCCCAAATACAAGGGCACCTACATACGTAAAAGAAACCTTACTGAAGCTCAAAACACACATTGCACCTCACACAATAATAGTGGGAGATTTCAACACCCCACTCTCATCAATGGACAGATCAGGGAAACAGAAATTAAACAGAGACTTAGACAGACTAAGAGAAGTCATGAGCCAAATGGACTTAACAGATATTTATAGAACATTCTATCCTAAAGCAAAAGGATATACCTTCTTCTCAGCTCCTCATGGTACTTTCTCCAAAATTGACCATATAATTGGTCAAAAAACGGGCCTCAACAGGTACAGAAAGATAGAAATAATCCCATGCGTGCTATCAGACCACCACGGCCTAAAACTGGTCTTCAATAACAATAAGGGAAGAATGCCCACATATACGTGGAAATTGAACAATGCTCTACTCAATGATAACCTAGTCAAGGAAGAAATAAAGAAAGAAATTAAAAACTTTTTAGAATTTAATGAAAATGAAGGTACAACATACCCAAACTTATGGGACACAATGAAAGCTGTGCTAAGAGGAAAACTCATAGAGCTGTGTGCCTGCAGAAAGAAACAGGAAAGAGCATATGTCAGCAGCTTGAAGCACACCTAAAAGCTCTAGAACAAAAAGAAGCAAATACACCCAGGAGGAGTAGAAGGCAGGAAATAATCAAACTCAGAGCTGAAATCAACCAAGTAGAAACAAAAAGGACCATAGAAAGAATCAACAGAACCAAAAGTTGGTTCTTTGAGAAAATCAACAAGATAGACAAACCCTTAGCCAGACTAATGAGAGGACACAGAGAGTGTGTCCAAATTAACAAAATCAGAAATGAAAAGGGAGACATAACTACAGATTGAGAGGAAATTAAAAAAATCATCAGATCTTACTATAAAAGCCTATATTCAACAAAACTTGAAAATCTACAGGAAATGGACAATTTCCTAGACAAATACCAGGTACCGAAGTTAAATCAGGAACAGATAAACCAGTTAAACAACCCCATAACTCCTAAGGAAATAGAAGCAGTCATTAAAGGTCTCCCAACCAAAAAGAGCCCAGGTCCAGACGGGTTTAGTGCAGAATTCTATCAGACCTTCATAGAAGACCTCATACCAATATTATCCAAAATATTCCACAAAATTGAAGCACATGGAGCACTACCGAATTCCTTCTATGAAGCCACAATTACTCTTATACCTAAACCACACAAAGACCCAACAAAGAAAGAGAACTTCAGACCAATTTCCCTTATGAATATCGACGCAAAAATACTCAATAAAATTCTGGCAAACCGAATCCAAGAGCACATCAAAACAATCATCCACCATGATCAAGTAGGCTTCATCCCAGGCATGCAGGGATGGTTTAATATACGGAAAAGCATCAATGTGATCCATTATATAAACAAACTGAAAGAACAAAACCACATGATCATTTCATTAGATGCCGAGAAAGCATTTGACAAAATTCAACACCCCTTCATGATAAAAGTCCTGGAAAGAATAGGAATTCAAGGCCCATATCTAAACATAGTAAAAGCCATATACAGCAAACCAGTTGCTAACATTAAACTAAATGGAGAGAAACTTGAAGCAATCCCACTAAAATCAGGGACTAGACAAGGCTGCCCACTCTCTCCCTACTTATTCAATATAGTTCTTGAAGTTCTAGACAGAGCAATCAGACAACAAAAGGAGGTAAAGGGGATACAGATCGGAAAAGAAGAAGTCAAAATATCACTATTTGCAGATGATATGATAGTATATTTAAGTGATCCCAAAAGTTCCACCAGAGAACTACTAAAGCTGATAAACAACTTCAGCAAAGTGGCTGGGTATAAAATTAACTCAAATAAATCAGTTGCCTTCCTCTATACAAAAGAGAAACAAGCCGAGAGAGAAATTAGGGAAACGACACCCTTCATAATAGACCCAAATAATATAAAGTACCTCGGTGTGATTTTAACCAAGCAAGTAAAAGATCGGTACAATAAGAACTTCAAGACACTGAGGAAAGAAATTGAAGAAGACCTCAGAAGATGGAAAGATCTCCCATGCTCATGGATTGGCAGGATTAATATAGTAAAAATGGCCATTTTACCAAAAGCGATCTACAGATTCAATGCAATCCCCATCAAAATACCAATCCAATTCTTCAAAGAGTTAGACAGAACAATTTGCAAATTCATCTGGAATAACAAAAAACCCAGGATAGCTAAAACTATCCTCAACAATAAAAGGACTTCAGGGGGAATCACTATCCCTGAACTCAAGCAGTATTACAGAGCAATAGTGATAAAAACTGCATGGTATTGGTACAGAGACAGACAGATAGACCAATGGAATAGAATTGAAGACCCAGAAATGAACCCACATACCTATGGGCACTTGATTTTTGACAAAGGAGCCAAAACCATCCAATGGAAAAAGGATAGCATTTTCAGCAAATGGTGCTGGTTCAACTGGAGGTCAACATGTAGAAGAATGCAGATTGATCCATGCTTATCACCCTGTACAAAGCTTAAGTCCAAGTGGATCAAGGACCTCTACATCAAACCTGACACACTCAAACTAATAGAAGAAAAACTAGGGCAGCATCTCGAACACATGGGCACTGGAAAAAATTTCCTGAACAAAACACCAATGGCTTATGCTCTAAGATCAAGAATCGACAAATGGGATCTCATAAAACTGCAAAGCTTCTGTAAGGCAAAGGACACTGTGGTTAGGACAAATCGGCAACCAACAGATTGGGAAAAGATCTTTACCAATCCTACAACAGATAGAGGGCTTATATCCAAAATATACAAAGAACTCAAGAAGTTAGACCGCAGGGAGACAAATAACCCTATTAAAAATGGGGTTCAGAGCTAAACAAAGAATTCACAGCTGAGGAATGACGAATGGCTGAGAAACACCTAAAGAAATGTTCAACATCTTTAGTCATAAGGGAAATGCAAATCAAAACAGCCCTAAGATTTCACCTCACACCAGTGAGAATGGCTAAGTTCAAAAACTCAGGTGACAGCAGATGCTGGCGAGGATGCGGAGAAAGAGGAACACTCCTCCATTGTTGGTGGGATTGTAGGCTGGTACAACCATTCTGGAAATCAGTCTGGCATTCCTCAGAAAATTGGACATTGCAGTACCTGAGGACCCAGGTATACCTCTCTTGGGCATATACCCATAGATGCTCCAACATACAACAAAGACACATGCTCCACTTTGTTCATAGTGCCTTATTTATAATAGCCAGAAGCTGGAAAGAACCCAGATGCCCTTCAACAGAGGAATGGATACAGAAAATGTGGTACATCTACACAATGGAATATTACTCAGCTATCAAAAACAACGGCCTTATGAAATTCGTAGGCAAATGGTTGGAACTGGAAAATATCATCCTGAGTGAGCTAACCCAATCACAGAAAGACATACATGGTATGGGTATGCACTCACTGATAAGTGGCTATTAGCCCAAATGCTTGAATTACCCTAGATGCCTAGAACAAATGAAACTCAAGACGGATGATCAAAATGTGAATACTTCACTCCTTCTCTAAAAGGGGAACAAGAATACCCTTGGCAGAGAAGAGAGAGGCAAAGATTAAAACAGAGACTGAAGGAACACCCATTCAGAGCCTGCCCCACAGGTGGCCCATACATATACAGCCACCCAATTAGACAAGATGGATGAAGCAAAGAAGTGCAGACCGACAGGAACCGGATGTAGATCGCTCCTGAGAGACACAGCCAGAATACAGCAAATACAGAGGCGAATGCCAGCAGCAAACCACTGAACTGAGAATAGGACCCCCGTTGAAGGAATCAGAGAAAGAACTGGAAGAGCTTGAAGGGGCTCGAGACCCCATATGTACAACAATGTCAAGCAACCAGAGCTTCCAGGGACTAAGCCACTACCTAAAGACTATACATGGACTGACCCTGGACTCTGACCCCATATGTAGCAATGAATATCCTAGTAAGAGCACCAGTGGAAGGGGAAGCCCTGGGTCCTGCTAAGACTGAACCCCCAGTGAACTAGACTGTTGGGGGGAGGGCGGCAATGGGGAGAGGGTTGGGAGGGAAAAAAAAAAAAAGAAATCTCATCACGAAAATTAAGACTATTTGAAAGAATATTGAACCAAATCCACAAACTACAATTTATCTCACTTTGTTTTTGCTAAAACTAATGGAAAATGAGCAAACTGAAAGTGGAAATACTTTAATAAAATATCAATAAGAGATTATTAGTAAAACATCTATTAAACATATATCAGGCATCTTCACTTAATATATAAATATTATACACATATAACCTTGCTTTCCTATTATTAGTAAATCTATGTAGAAAGATAATATGGAAACAAAGGTTTTAAATTTGAAATGGCACATCTGTATAAAACACCCTAATCAAATGAAGTATTTAATCCAAGAATACTAGTCAACATAAATTGAAAACCAGAATCAAAACTAAACAGACATAGTGACACATGTCTTTAATTCCAGCACTCGGGGTCAGTGGTAGGTAGATCACTGATTCACGATTAGCATGGTCTACATATAAGTCCTAGGCTGGACCTTATCACAGATTTAGTAAAACCCTGTGGTGGTTTAAATGAGACTGATCACTCACAGGCTCCAATATTTGTATGCTTGGTTCCCAGTTGGCAGACTGTCTGGAGGAATTAGGGGGTGTGATCTTCTTGGAGTAGGTGTGCCACTGGGGGTAGGTTTTGAAGTTTCAAAAGCCAGTGCCAGGCCCAGGGTCCCTCTCTCTACCCAGGATCAAACTAGGATGTAGCTCTCAGCTACTGTTCTAACACTGTGTCTGCCTATATGCCACCACGCTCCCTGTCATGATAATGGACTAATAGTCTGGACCTGAAGGTAGGCCTCCAATCATTTTCCTTTGTAAGAGTTGGTCATGGTGTCTCTTCACAGCAATAACAACTCTAAGACAAGTTCAATAAACAATCTTAAGTATCGATAAATGGTTTTAGTGTTGTGGAGAACATGTCCTACATATGTGATGCTCTGGGTTTGATCCACAGAAAAATATATCACTTTATACCCAGAGATAGCTTCAAAGATCAGAAAACTCAGAACACAGCTTAGCCTGGTGGCAAACAATTGTTTGAATTCCCGAGTCTTCCAAATTTATTATGAGCCCCAACTGACCATTCCTATTTGAAAGGTAAAATGGTTTCTCCAGCCTTCATTAGCATGCATGAAGAGGGGATTTATTTTCAAGACAGAGTGTAAACTCAAAGATTTATCTGTTTTACTTAATGCTACATCAAGCTACTCTCTTTACCTTTACCGGTTCTCTGTGTGGACTGAGAAGCAAGCTGGGCTTCCATATTATTAAGGTGCTGTTTCAGTGTAGCAATATCCTTCTGAGCATTTTTTAACAGCTCTTTTGTGTTAAGATGAAGATTTATTTCTGTATCTAGCTGTCTCTTGGTATCTAGTAGTTGAACCTGTAAGAAACAAATGCATTAACACTATAAAGACGATCTATTGGTTCTTATGTAACTAGACATTCAAAGTGATATCCTAAGGATCCTAGAACCCTTGCTACAGTAGAATAGAACACCTGAAATTCTTAACGAGACAAAGCACATTACAATCATGGCTTCTGCTGTAAGAAAGAGAAGTATACCCTAGCTTACTGAAATAAGGTAATGGAATATGTCTCAAGAAAATGAAGAGATTTCAGCAGATTCCCTGAATTGAGAACACAGACCTAGAAAGTTCCAAAGCATCTCTAGTTCATGCTAGAGTGAAAGAACACTGAAAGCATGGTGTGGACAAACATGGCATCTCTTCAATGTCCAGTACATCAGTGCTAAGCATGTTTGTAAAATTGTCACATATCACCAAAGGCTCAGCATGAAGAGTACCTAATACTGAAAGTTAAGAGTAGCCAAAAAAAATTCCCTGCACCACAGAACCAGTGCTTTACAAAAGTCTTCCATTAGTGTGGAGTCAAACCAAGCACCATTCTGTGCCTGCTTAAATGTATCATCAAAAGCAACACAAACTATTTTTAGCTTTATTACCTTCCAGAGGAAACTAGGGAAAACTCAAAAGACTACAAAACATCCATTATCTAAATCCATGGTCAGAAACTCCTGGGCCTACTGCTATTTGTTGTCCAACTAAATTAGATAGTTAGGATCCTACTCATGTTTAACATCACTCATTTTGGCTGCAGGATGGAGAAGTTAACCTTGAACTGAACAGAAAACCGTTTCCCTGGATGATAGTTTCCACAATATACCAGATGGTACTATGTGGGCTGCTGGGAAAGAAAAGACATCAATGGGCTTACCCAGTGCTAGACCCTCCGTGGTGTAATACTGATTTTGGCAAGAAGTGTCTACCAGTGCAACAATGGCAAGACGGTTATGGGGCAACAAACTGCTCTCTGACTTAACAAGGTCTGCTCTACAGTAGGTATTTCAGGCCTGGTACCGTAAAACCCAGTCAAAAGCCCAGGACTGGGAAGTTCATAGACCCCCAACTTACTGTTGCTGTTTAGCTAAATGGTCATGCTATCAGACGGCACTCTAAATTACCCGCTGTACACACTGCTTTGTGCTGTTCTTGACTTTGGCCAGAGAAGCTTCTTTCTTGCAGTGTGCAGTGGTTAGTGCACACCTGTAAGTGTTGAGTCATGAACAGGCCACCTGTATCTACTCCCTACTGTCAGAGGCTCTAGGATTTCTTGGAAGTGGAGGCAGAAAGAACAGAAGAGCAGGTGGATGGGAGGGAAGCTGTGAAATGCAGAGTCTGGTCACGCCATGGCTATTGCACACGTTGACTTGAAGGAGCTGAGATTACCTATTAGACAATACCTGTCCGAGATCAAGCCAGTTAAACTCTAACAGAGATGAGGAAGAAGTTACTGGCAGCTGCTAGCTGCTAAAGGAGGGAGGATTGTTCTCCTTTGGGGATGTGGCTGCAGGTAGGTTGCTGTAATGGGCTTATGGGGATCACGAATTGGACTCAGGAGTTATTAATAAAATTAATAAAAGAAAATGAAAACAGAAA
Source organism: Rattus norvegicus (assembly GCF_021556685.1). Classification (NCBI taxonomy): domain Eukaryota; kingdom Metazoa; phylum Chordata; class Mammalia; order Rodentia; family Muridae; genus Rattus; species Rattus norvegicus. The sequence goes on along the minus strand of NC_141546.1, from coordinate 65,055,930 downwards.
ATTGGGAGGCGGGTGAGGGAGGAGCAATAGTAGACGTTGGAAGACAGCTGTGAATAGATATGACTATATGTATTATATAAATGCACAGAGCTTTCAAAGAATAAAAACATTAAAAATTGTCAGGCATATTTAAGATTCTGTAAAGTACAGTAACTACAAATTACACACACCCAGAAGCAGATACTCACATCTAGATTCCTCGTAAGTGTATGTCTTTGTTCCACCTCGTTTTCCAACTTCTTCTTCAGGTGAGAGATCTCATGCTCCAATTTTTCTATTTGGCTACTCAGCCTTTGTTTGGTTTCAGTCTCAGATCGCTCTAGTATGCCCTAATGTAAGAAGTAAAGGATGGTTAACAATAAAGAAATTAGGAGACTACAATCCATGATGAAGTTAGAACTGAGAAGACTGTAGATATACAAGGGAAGTGTGGCCACTTTTCATATTAAGTTTATTAAATATTTGTTTAGTGGTATGGGAGCGGGGGCAAAAACATTAGAGTAGTTATATAGTACATAATTCTAAGACTCTAACATGTTAATTACTTTGTTTCAATTAATTCTCTTTTTGAGTTTCCTTTAAAGTATTTTTTAGCACATCACCAATTTAAAATCATCACTATAATGGATGAAAAAAGTAACATAACATTTTTAGTTAGGAAAATTAAGAAGATACAAAAGGTACTAACACGTCATGCATTTATCTGTTTACCTGGATGGTTTGCAGATTAGTCAGCAACAAGTTCTGTCCCCTCTGTTCAGCTAACAAAGACTCTCTTTGCTGAGACAGACGGACTTCAGACAATTTAAGCATTTCTTTTTCCTTCTTCAAATTTTCTGCTCTTACCTTAAAATGAATGTAAGAGGAAAAAAAAATGTTGGGAAATAATGTGTCAAAAGTAATACACTTACAAAATTAAAATGTTTTCTTTACTATGTATTTCTTAATATGATTTAGACTACAACTCCTGATCAAGTAAGTAAATATAGTTTCCGGTTTCATGAACTGGGATATAAAGTTAAAATGATTGGGCTTACCACTAATATTTTCGCTCTAGCAAACTGTTATTTAAAAATAATATAATGCAAGCTGGAGAAACAGCTCAGTGGTTAAAAGCATTTGGTTCTTCCAGATGTCCCAGCACCCACAGCAGGCAGCTCCTGACTGTCCAGCTCAAGGAGATCTAATGCCTTTGAACTCCTCAAGCATCTGAACTTAACATGGAGATACACATCTACACAGTAAAAAAAAGGCAAAACCCAGAGTAAAATCTAAAACACCAGAACAAATAAGTGTGTAACTATGTCGTAGTCAAATTAATACACTATCAATGATGTTAAGTTTTATAGGCCAAAATAGTTTCTAAGGGCTTCTTTAATAACCCATCTAGTCAGAATTTCTTTCTTCCTAAAAGACTGCACTCTGTCTCAGGAGAGATGCAAGAGTGAGTTGAAATGCAGTATTTTCACAGTATTCAGGTCTAGTCCTGAGTCATATTAATTATCAATAATAACACTTAAAACCAACAGTTTGGAAAAATGTTCCTATTTCCCATCAAGAAGTAGAGCAAGAAAAATGCAGTAACAAATAAACAAAAAGTGTCTTCAAGTCCTAACCTGTTTCTCATGACTGTCAAAAAGAGGCAAATGACTTTCTAGCCTCTAAACCCTTTTCTCATAAAAGAGAGGACAAATAGTACCTAGCTTGCAAGTAAAAGCCAAAAACGATGGGCGTTAGCTTTATCATAATCTTGTTTGATACTTACTTGGGAGCATTCTTTTTTTGTGAATGCTTAACTAAGGTTTTATTTGAAGTCTTGCCTAGAGATATGTAAGCTATTTGGAAAATACGTATGGTGGTCCATACAACGCTTTACTATGCTATTTCAACCAATAAAATTAAAGAAATAATTAGCAATATCATATGTCAGCAAGGGGGTGTTGGTCTCACTTCTGCAACAGCTAGCTTCTCATTGGCTCCTCTCAAGTCTTGTGTCATCGTGTTGATGATCTGTTCCTGCTTCTGCGTAGTTGCAGTGAGTTTCTGATTTCTCTCTTGTAGAGATGTTATTTCTCGGCGATATCCTTCTACATTATCTTGAAGCATTTCGTAACTGGTAATAAAGATGACCAGTTCTTAGGTCTTTGAAGACTTTCATAGAAACTTAATTTCACATGATTAAAATTAGAAAGTGGCTTGTATAATAATATGCAACCTTCTATACTCCCCTTATTTACCAGTTAAAATTGAAATTATAAATAAGGAAATATTTCACATTGAATAACTTACTAAAAATTCATACTAAAATATTGTCAATATACTGTAAATACCTAAGATAACAATCACATGAAGCGAAGGTTCCAGAAATGACAGCCATGGTAGCATACACTCACAATACTAGTACTGGGAGGCTGAGGCAGAACTGTCATAGGTTTGAGGCTAGACCAGTCTACTGATTACCAGGCCACCCAGGGGTATGTAGTGAGAGATACAAACCCCCAATATCAGCTCTGGGAGGCTGAGGCAGGACTGCCACCAGTTTGAGCCTTACCCTAGTATACTGATTGAGTACCAAGCTACCCAGATCTATATAGTGGGATCCTGTCTCAAAAAATTCACACTTCCCACGTCTTTAGAAAGCATCAGAAACAATGTCTCTCAACCTGAGGAAAGGAAACCAGTAGCACTGTCTTAAGTTCCCTCCTGACCAGGAGAATCGCAGTCAATGTTACAGAATGAAGCATTAGTTTCCCATGTTTACACATTACATAGAAAAGGAACACCATTGTAAACTAATTCTGGGGCCTGACTGGTTAGAATGCTGGGAGTGTAACATTTAATGGCATTAATTCCCAACAAAAGAATTTACCGTTTAGAAGCGAAATCTAGCTGAGTAGAAATTTTGGTGTTTTGTGAGCGCAGGTCTGTGACTTGCTCTTGAAGTTTCTCTAGCTGCTCATTCTGCAGTTTCTCACTGTCCATTTTTTCTTTTTTATAGTTCTCAAAGATTTCCTGCAACTAAACGTTGGAGATCATTAGACACTTCCTTCACCAAAAACCCAACTTGGAACTAACCCATGACTTTAACCAGGTATAGTCTTTACCTGCTTAAGGGCAGCCTTTGCTTCTATGGTCTCTGTAGACTCAATGATGGGTTCCGGAGCAGGAGTAGAAACAGTCTGTGATGTACTTGAACGTTTTGGAGTTGACACAAGAGAAATATCATCTAAACTTGAAGCTTCAGAAAAATAAAAAAGACTGATAAGGTTTTTTGCTTGCTTTCATAAATCAGTCTTAAGGATTATTTTCAAAAGCATTATTACTATATTAAGAAGTGGAAAGTAAAGTATTACTAGACCTCTCAGGGAATGGATATATTAAAAACTATTAAAGATTGATGGCTCAGTGGGAAAAGCTGCCCAATAAACTTGAGTCTGATCCTTGGACCCATATGCTGTCAGGAGAAAACCACCAACTCCCACTAATTATCTTGACCTCACACACACAGTAGCCTTCATGAATGCACATACACAAGCATGCAAAGAGATAAAATGTAAAAAAAAAAAAAGAAAAATTGTTCCTCACTTTTTATTCGATATAATTTATTACAAATTAAAATAGTAAAACAAGAAAAACAAACCCTGTAATTCACTAAGTATAAAGTATGTTTTAATAATATTGTTTTTTTAAGTAGTGTCAAAATGACACCTAAAAATTAATGTTATAACATTACACACAATACCTGAAGTCAACTTCTATATTAGAATAGCAATTGTTTTTGTCACAAAACTGATTTTCCAGTTCACTTCCAAAATATTGTCCTGTAATTACATAAAAATCTACCTTGTAATGGAATGGCCATTCCCGTTGTTTGTGACAACAAAATTCGGTACATGTCACGCTGACGAACTATGGAATCAACAAGCTGCATCTGATGCTGTCGTGACTCACGGAGCTGTTCCAGTTCAGTGAGAGAGTTCTCCAGTTTATTCTGAAGTTCAGCAATTCTGCAGAAAACAAAGTCTTTGTAGGTCCATGCTCAGAGCGAGTGCTTTCGATTCTAAATCCTCCAAACACGGTCTACCTTCATGCTTACTATTTTCACATTCTTTACCTTTTACTCTGTTGCTGTTGTAAGAATTCCTTCTTAAACTTCCCACCACAGAAGACTTAAGTACTTGAACTCATCGATAGCATCTGAAAACCTTTCTCAGCATTAGGTCTACTGAAACTTCAACCTTCCTGCTCTTAGCGCCGTCCTTCCTTCCCTAACATAGCATCTTTATAAAACCTCAGTACTCTACCTGAGTCATGCTCAGACATCTTTTCCATGACGACTTCTTTCTTGAAACTGGAATGAAGTCTGCCAAGTTTACCTATTTTAGTACTCGTCACATTAAACTTAAGTTTACCTCCTTATTAAAAACAATCCCATAGTACTTTTGCTCAGTATCGCTTTTTCTAAGTCTCAACACCTCAAGTATCCAGCACCTCTAAGGCCTCACTAAGCTGAATAACTATTGTTTAACACACCTACACAGTTGCTGCTTACTTAGAGGAAGTTGTCTCTTGTTCTTCTCGTTCCCTGGTTTCCCCAAGTTCTCGAAGAGCAAACAGCAGACGCTGATTCTGCTGCTGAAGCTCTTCAATGTTCCTGTAAGATACTAGATGCTGCGATATTACTTCAGATGAACTACTTATGTCAGCAGAGCTGACCTCCTCATCCCGAATTACATGGTTACCCCTTGCTTCTTCAAGTTCCATCAAGAGCACTCTTATCTAGAAACAAAAATTTAATGTTATAAAATAGTATTAATAGCTTTGGTTACAGGAATATCTGGAAGAAACCAAAATTTTAAATGACAGCATCACTTATCAAAAAAAAAAATAGTATCTTAAAAAACAAAGCATCATAATCTATCACTTTTGATGTTAAAAAAATCTAAGAACATTTTTTTAATAAAATAGTTATTTTTAATATAAAGAAAACTTACATAAAGTAGAAAAGTATAGTTTCAGATTCATGGCTGCTACTTTAACACGAAACTACAAGTAACTTATTTAGTGCTTGTTTTATATGGTAGGGGACAGGAGGAGCAGACATGGTGGTATGCACCAGAAATCCCAGCACTCAGGAAGATGAGGAAGGAGGATTAGAATTCAGGGTTGAAGTATGAACAAGTCCCCTTTTCAAGAAACAGTAGTAATGAGAACACACAGTATAGTTGAATTTTAGCAAAAATGCACGTATACGTTCAGATATGCACTTATTGAGACATGAATGGCATGAAATATATACGCCAACCTGCTAACACTGGTTACTCTGAGTCACAGCAAGCTAGGAAGAAGGGGGATAGAAAACAACAACAAAACGTTCTGTTTCAGTTGTCTGTGTACTCATCACAAATGTCCCCAGTAATGTGAAAATCAATCAAACATCCTGAGAAGACAATGAGACTATAAGTGCTAGAGCATTCCTACTAATGGACTAGAAAATGTGTACACCTTTCCTAAAAGGCACTTCCTTAGACATTAAAATTCAGACTCAAGCATTTGGCACTCAGCATTATAAAGAACCTGGAAATCACACAATATATTCTAACCTGTTGTGAAAGATCTTTTATTTGTATTTCCATCCTCTGATTATCCCTTTCAAGTACTGATGAATGTTTGTTGGCTTTATCAGTGTCCTCCTGCAATCGCTGAATCTCCTTTAAAATATAAATGCAAGGGAAAGCTCAGTGTCACCAAGGATATATATAACAATAGAACTTTATAAAATGACAATTAAGCATCTTCTGCCCTTAACAAGTTGTCTAGTACAACTTTGCAAATAAGTATTCAAATTCACATTTCATTACCAAATGACCCCAGAATCAACAGCAGTAATCATGGTTAGACTAAACACTTCTGATGTCAAAATGAAATATGCTGGGGAAGACACACAAGACTTGAGGAAAAGTATGCAGTAATTTGCAAAGAAGCAGCAACCAAAACAGTAGGAAGGCTCTGCAGTTTCCTACTGCAGCATCAGTAGTTGGAGGGGAAGTTTTGAGAGCCTTCCATTCACACAAGGTCAGATGGATTAAAGGGAAATCTGTGCTCAAGTTCCAATTTATGCATATTTAGGTTCAGTTATTTTCACATAATTTTAAATGTATCCTGGTAGTTCATACACCTTTAAGAAGCTATGCATAAGTGCAAGAGGAAAAATGTGAAATAGAAATACAGAAATAGTCAAAAAAGACAGTACTCATAAACCTACTAAGTACAAAACAAGGTGAATTAAGATGCAAAGTATATGCACTTGGGTTGCAATGAGAACCCTACAAATAAGAGCTGAAGATTTACATTAGAAAACACATGATTCATATTATGGATAGAAAATGCCAGTTATTAAAAAATACAGAAATGACCGTTAAGCCTGTCTGTATGATAGTGAGGAATGAACTGTTTTGTAAGGCAAAAGCTGCTATTCCAATTGATAAGTCTATCTGTCATTTAACTACCCACATGCACTTCGCATACCAAGATCAATGAGCAAATACTCAGCTATCAAAAACAGTGATTTCATGAAATCCACAGGCAAATGGATAGAACTAGAAAATATCATCCTGAGTAAGGTAACCAAATCACAGAAAAACACACATGGTATGCACTCACTGATAAATGGATATTAGTTCAAAACTTGAATAACCCCAAATACTATCCATAGACCACATGAAGCTCAAGAAGGACGACCAGAGTGCAGATGCTTCAGTCCTCTTAAAAGGGGGAACAAAAATATTCATAGGAGGGGATATGGAGATAAAGTTTGGAGCAGAGACAGAAGGAATGGCTATTCAGAGCCTTCTCCACCTGGGTATACAGCCCATATATATACACCCACCAAAACTAGATAGTATCTATGAAGCCAAGAAGTACATGCTGACAGGAGCCTGGTATAGCTGCCTCCTGAGAGGCTCAGCCAGAGCATGACAAATACAGAGGCGAATGCTAGCAGCAAACCATTGAACTGAGAACAGGGTCCTAGTTGGAGGAATTAGAGAAAGGATTGAAGGGGCTGAATGGGGCTTGCAACCCCATAAGAACAATGCCAACCAACTAGAGCTCCTAGGAACTAAACCATTACCCAAAGACTACACATGGACAGACCCTGGGCTCCAACTGCATAGGTAGCAGAGGATGGCCTTGTTGGGTACCAATGGGAGGAGAAGCCCTTGGTCCTGCCAAGCCCCACCCCAGTCCCCAGTGTAGGGGAATGTTAGGGCAGGGAGATGGGAAAGGGGACTGGTTGGGGAGTGGGGGGAACACCCTTATAAAAGAAGGGGAAGGGAGATGGGATGGGGGCTTATGGATGGGAAACGGGGAAAGGGAATAACATTCGAAATGTAAATAACCCCCCCGCCCCAAAATACCAATGCAATATCCTATTAACAGAGAAACTTAAAGATCTAATTGGTCCCAAGAGACCTCTCTGAAAATAGAAATACAAGGTTAATTTGTCAGACTTCCAACAGTCCCTTAGGGCAAAATGAGTAGTTACTTTGATGCAAAACACTTTATTAGCTACTTCTGAATGTCAGTGGCTTCTAAATTATAACCGAAGATTTAATTTGAATTAAGGATACAATTTACTCATATTCTCCAAGAAAAAAACAAATCAATTAAGTATAGAAGATATAAATTTATCTACATTTCCTCAATAAAGTTCTCTTAAATCTTCAACAGTTCTTTGTAAAAAGCTACACTGTAAAGGTAAAGTAGAGAGCATAAACTCTTTTCTATCATTAAGTAAAATATACCCTCCAGTAGCAAAAGTGTATTTACGAACTTGCAACTTTTAACATGGCAAAGGAGCTGTTATAAAATAATACATAGTAAGGCAGGCTAAAGTTTGAACTGATATAAATATCTGTGACCTAATATCAAACTATGATTATTTCTAGTCAGGCTTATCAAAACCCTCTGAAAAAAAAAAATGGTTACGCTAAATTAGCCAATGTTCTAATGCATCATTAGAACATTTGAAGAGTAGTCCAAGGTGGTCTCTGTCTCTATTGCCTCAACATATATAAAAGCCTCTCATAATTTTTCTGAGTCAAAGTAAAAATTTGTCATGGTGGGGGTGTAGTGTAAAGCCTTAAGCTTTTCTAGTGCAAAGACTGTTATGAAAAAAGTACCCAGTACACAATGCTTCATTAGTAGCTGTGCCTAAAGCTGGAGTTCAGAAATGGAACCAACCTTCATGGCTTGCTCAAGCTTTGCAGACAGACTGGCCACAGCTTTCTGCGCACGCTCATACTCTTCACGCTGGCGTTTCAAAATCGGTGCTTTGGCTTCCACTTCTTTTACTATCTCATCCAGATACTTATTAATCCTTTTATTTTCTAGTTTTTCCAACAGCAACTGATCCTGAGTTTCCACATAAGCATTATATAGCTGGAAACAGAAAAGGTGGTCATTTCACTAAGTGGAAGTGTAACACCAGGAGTATGTAGCCTATGGGGGCTCATAATGAACATCCCTTACCCCTTACATAAAAGGAAGTATTTGTTATTTGCCACATACAACTACAAACCAAATGGTTACAAAGTTCACTTCTTGTTTAGACTTAATTTTAATTATGTGTATGTGTTCGTGTGTTGGGGGGGCATGACTACGTTATATGAGGTAATGAGGAGGCCAGAAGGTGACAGATGCCCTGGAGCTGGGGAAGGCTGTTGTGAACTGCTGGATGTAGGTACTGGGAGCTGCACTGAGGACCTCCAAAGAATAGTAGGTACTTTTAACCACTGAAGCACCCCTTTGGCTCGGCACCCCCTCCTTCATTTTTAAAACGTGTGTGTGTGTGTGTGTGTGTGTGTGTGTGTGTGTGTGTGTGTGTGCGTGTGTGTGTGTGTGTGTATGAAAAGATGCCTCTCTGAGTGCAGGTGCATGCCCCTGTGTATATGTGGAGGTCAGATGACAACTTGTGTGAGCTGCTTCTCTCAGCCCAGGTTGTGAGGACAGAAATAAGTGTGTGAGAACGACAGTTTACTCATGGAAGTAACTCACTGGCCGAAGAAAACCTCTTTAAAAATCACCTGCTAATTATCAGGGAATTGGATAAACTGGGGAGGGGGCAGGTAAGTTTCAGAGACCCCTGAGCACTTCTGTAATAATGAAGCATGATCTGCCATCATGATCTACTCACCTCAGTTAGTTTCATGCCGGGCTTTACAATTTTAGCGACGGCTGCTGCGGTAGGAGACATGGCTGCAAGCTCTTCTTCAGATAATATAGCTCCTGTGCAAACACAGTATTTTTTTCCTTTTTGCAAAATTGTAAAACTGAAAACCACTAATGAATTTTTAAAGTAAAGGAATAGTAACATTAAATGTATTTTTTACTTACTATATTTCAAATGTTACACAAATATGGTAACCACACAACAATTACAAATAACTGTTCTAGGAATTAACATTGTGATCAAATGGCATTTCTATCTGATGATGCTGTAAAGACATAGTGTTCTATTTTTCAAATAATTAACCTTTCTATATTGCAGCATACAACAGAAATGCTGTCAGTTTAATTGAAACTACCATACAGATATGTTCTAGCAGCTCTGGGAACCAAAAAGTGTCTCTTAGCCACACCTTTACGTTTTGTAGCGGAAAGCAGGTCATTTGCATTCTCTAATTCCTTTTCCAATTTTCCTATTTTCTCAAGCATTTCTTTTTCCATTTGGTCTTTAGATTCTTCCACTTGTAGAAGATGATCTTGTATTGTTTTGTTGGCTAAACATTTTAAAAAACAGAATATTGAAAACCATCATTAAAACACTGCAGTTTATTAACTAAAACACAGTAAGAATCTTTCCTTCTGGAGACAACATTAAATTCTCGAGGCTACCCTTGCTGATTCTTATCCACTCAAAGCCTGGCTCTACTTGTTGGCCTTGAAATGTTTCAGTCTGATGAGTCTAGTCGAGTTTCTTTTTAATATTTCTCACCAACAAAACAAGAGAGTATGAACAGCAGAGAAGGGCCATGATGTACATATTTGGAATCAATTTTGGCCTTTAGTTTAAGACAGAAACAATGAATAGAAAAGATGAACATTAAGATAAAGATCACAGACACGGTTGGCCTCCATTTCCCTGCATTCCATCTCTTGGATGCAGCTGTGGCTTGACAATAATCAGAAAAAAAAGTTGTATCTGTACTGAAAATGCATTTTCTCACCGGGCTGAAAACAATAAAGCAGGCACTAACTCGCACTGCAACCAGTCCTGTGAGTAACCTCAAGCTGAGGTGAGAAAGACAGGCTGGGGTGGGCAGGCCATAAGCAAGTCCATTCCACTTTAAATAAGAGAACTGAGGATCTTTAAGTATTCTTGATGGGTCCTGGTACCAATTCTTGAGATGCAAGTTTATCTACATATGCTTAAAATGATATTTTCCTTAAGCCCTCTTCAGTTTTTGGCACAATTTAACTGCAAAACTGCAGTTTTTGCTAGTTTGAAATTTCAACAAGGAATCTTTGCTGAATCGAGCCTACAACCTACCTGAAGCCTAAAGCTTGTGAAGCTCCAGGCCTGTGACTTGGAATATCTGAGGTTTGTCATTTGATGAAGGTCAGTATCTAAGATTACATATGGATTTCTATTTAACACAACCTATCTACTATGGGATGACTGACTGAACACACGCACGCACAGTCAGACAGTCTAAAAGAGTGGCCAAAATGTCTACGATGAAGAAGGAAATCAAAGTACCACATTAGCATCTACGTTTTCAATATATTACTTGATTAAAAATATAATTCCAATCTTCTTAGCCTAGACTTTCTTCTACGTGAAATTTTGTCCCAGTTAAAGCCAATCCTTATTTTAGATTAAATCAGCTACACAAATTTAAGAAATGTACAACAACAACAACAACAACACAAACCACCTTCTCACACTCCCAGTCTCACCTTCTCCAGCTTCTTTGAGCAGTTTGTGCAGCTCATCCACTGCCCGAGTTAGTTCATTACTCTTCGCCTCTGAGTCGTCAGCAGCGCTCTGAAAGGTAGTCATAGTCACCAACAGTCAAGAATCCAACACCAGGGTACTAATGGGCATGCTGGAGGGTTTACCTTGTATAGGTTAGAGAGCTTTATGTGAGCATTTAACTCATTGTGGAATTTCTCTTCCATACTGGCCTGCTGTTCTTTGGCCTAAAAACAAAGCAAAGTCCCAATTTTATATGCAGATACTAGCAAGTACAGCTCAAAGATTTAAGGTGTTTATGAACTATCAACACGGAAAGTTCCATTTGTAGAGACTACAAATGAAACTGATTTCTGACAGTACATTACTCTGAGAATCAAATAGTACTTTCCAAGCAAAATAAAATTAAAATGAACTTGCACTGGTTCTGTACCTAGTACTTAGTCTAAAACATGTAACTGCTATTTATGACTCTATCAGCCTAGAAAATATCTGGAGCCATTCTGGTTATGTTATGGGTGTTGGAGAAAGATGAGAATGTTCTCATGTGGTCTTCAACAGGTATGGTAGTACAGGCTTATAATCCTATCATTAACTAACTGAGAAGGATTATGAATGTGAAGCCAGTTTGAGGGCTATAGAAGTCTATTCTAGAAAACAAAGTAAGATATTATCTAAAAATAACAAACCCTACAAATATCTGACAATATTTTGTCAAATAACACAAATATACATGCTTTCATAATTTTGTAAATAAAACTTATTTTAGGGATTGGCACATAGCTTCACTGGTAGAATCCTGACTAGTGTGCTGACCAGTATAAAAACCAGTGTGATAGGAGTACACCTCTAATCCCAGAACTCTGTAGGTGGAAATAGGTTTAAGAGTTCAAGGCTATCCTTGGCTACACTGCAAGCCTTAAGGCCAGCCCAGGGAGATCAGACTAAACCAAACCACCACCACCACCACAACAAAATCAAAACAACAAAAATATTTTTAAGTGGTCACCATATACCTCTTTCAATTTTGTCAACAAATCCTCTACATGTTTCTGAAGATGCTCATTTGATGTTTTCAAGCCATTCATCTGTTCTTCCAGTCTCAAAACCTATAAACAAATGGGGAAAGTCATGACAACTGAGATGTGATTTGATATGAAGTTTATACTGTCAAAAGTAAAATATATCCCCCCCCAAAAAAAATTTACGATACATAGGTATGACTAATAAAATGTAGTTATTATTAATAAAAGACCATATTCCTCTGTCATCAGCATGCAATGTGGTGAAATCCCTTTAGCATACATTCAGCTTCCACGATGGTCCTGCTGTCCACTGTGTCTACCAAGTATGCAGTTTAAAAGTCCAGTGCAAGCTGAAGTCTGCCTACAACAATGTCTGAAAGAACGAGAGGAGCCAGAAAATGCCCTTGACTGCATCACTGTGCCCATTACCACCGGAGGACAGTGCTCTAGCTCCATACGGGCAACACCACCGACAGTGCTTGCTCCTCAGCAGCGGGAGGGAGACCACCTCTAGTTCAGAGCCGACATACTTTTGATGAAAGCCACTGAAAAGATTGTCGTAAGAGTCTAAGGTTCAGATAACATTAAGATCAGATACTGTATTTGGTGAAAGAAGGCAAACAGAATCCATCACCTCATGATGGCAGCCAGTCCTTACACAGTGTCTGACCTGGACACAGTCTTGAAAATCATCTCAGAGAAGACTCCTGAACCTTGTTGGAGGCCCACACCAAGTTCCTTACCACCTACACTGCGGAAAAATCGCAGGGTTTCTCTTTAGAGAGTTGTTCCAGACGTCTGGAGTGTTTGTCCACTATATAACCTCAAAGTAAACCTCGCAATCTTCCCCAGAAGAAGTAACATTTTGGGCCCCGGAAATGATGCAACAAGAATTCTCTGCCATAAAACCTTTGTTCTTCCTCTTTTCCATAGGCCCTATCTCTGTCCATGCATGACAAGATTTTATAATTGACACTGTCTTCAGCCAGCGTAGGTGAACACTGTATATGCTATGTCAAATACAAATCCTTGTATGGTCTTAGAGATAACTTTGGTTTACCACATGACAGATATTCCAAATGATTATCCACTCGTGTTCAAATTACATTCTTGGACCTTTGGACAGGTTTCTATTCAGGCTTTTAGATTCACTCATAAATTCCTTGTTTAAATTTCAAACTAGCAAAAACTGTAGACAACAGTTCAGTTAAAATATGTCCAAAATTGAAGAAAACTCAAGTGAAAGATAATTTTAAACATGAACAGATAAACTTTTAACTATAACTCTGTCATTAGCGTAAAAGCATACAATCACTTAATATTAGAGTACAGGGCTGATACTAAATAGGCTTCCATATCAATCATCCTGTAGTGAATAAGGATTCCACAGAGATTTACCTGGTTTGGGCCCTTAGGATGTATTTTTATCGAAGAAGGAATTACCAATAATCAATCCTATCCAGGCAACTCGATGATGAGAAAATAAAGTTACTGTTGTTGATAAATTTTAATGGTACTAGTGTTGTTGCAGTCACAAATCTGACATTGTTATAGTTTTCCAGCAGGTGCACATGCTTTTAAATGGCTCCACTGTAGAACACTTCCCTTGCCACAATTATAAATTAAGTTACAATCAGAACTGTGCTGAACATTAACTGTTGTAACTAACTCTACTCCTAGTCAACATCCTTTTAGGTAAGATGCATCCTGTGGACTCTGATCTACACAGCGAGAAGAGTGTTTAACTGTAGCTCCTGACAGATACCCCAGGGTAAACATAGGTGGTACTGTAAAAACTACAAGGCCTAGTGTAAGAAATCAACAAATGGGTTAAAACATGGACACTCTTCTTACAGGTCAACCTTACATGATGCTCATTTCTTTATTTGACTTTAAATCGCCTTGTCATGAAACATATTTTAGTCTTTTGGAATTACCACAGTAACCCATGTATTACATTCTCTTAATGTTTGCAAGCAACCATTCACTACACCAAATATCTTACTTCCATAAGACTAACAAGAAGAAAACAGACCATTCAGCTGAACTTATATCACCATGGTAACAAATAGAGGAGCAAAGGCTCTGGGTTTACTGTCACCCCAAATTGACAAGACTGACCAAAAAAGGAAATTAAATAAACAGGAGTTCTTTAGCCTGATGCTGTCTTTGTACTTTAAATTTCCATTGTCATACAATGTAAATTAACAATGTACTGTAAGTCGGAATAGAGAAAATCAACTGATGGAACAATGTGTTTGAACATAATTCAACAAAAAGGGGCTACTTCTTAAGCGTATCTTTGGAAAGAAAGGTTTGTCATTAGAGTGGGTGGTATAAAATGTCATTATGAAATCCTCTAAACATTCCCCTAGGTTAAAGTTGAGCTTTGCTGTCACAGGTAACACAAGTTTTGTAACTGAGGAGTGTGACCGTCACTTACTGATGTACGAAGGTCAGCTCTAACATAAGCGAGGTAATTTCACTACTCACCTCTTCCTTTTTGTTTTCAAGAGTACACTTAAGTTCCAGAATTTCATTTCCCTTTTCTCTTCCTAGAGCCAATAGCTCATCAGTTTTGGTTTTCAACTCTGTGTTTAGCCATGAATTTTGATTGTGTAGCAATTCCTTTTCTTGTTCTAAGCGTTTTTCTCGGTACTAAAAAGAAAAATTTAAAGCAATATTTAACTATTTTAAATAAATGTAGCTCAGGGACACATAATCTTTATTTCAGAGCAGAAATTAGCTTATTCATTAGGATAACAGAAAATACAGTAACAAATAGATCCTAGGCATGAATTTATTGGGCATCAGTATTACTTGCCTTCACAGTGACATCAGAAGCTTGAAGTTCATCCAGCTTTAACTGAAGTTCACCCTTCGTTGTATTGCTTTCTTTAAGTTTTTCGTTTAGACGTTTAACATCCTCTAGAAAGGAGGAGAGTGAGCATTTGAAAATAGTGATTAGTTAACACTTGTAGAAACAAAGTAATAAAATATATTAGAAATACAAACCTTTAACACAAAGTAAGTGCTTTTCAACTCCTCATTTTAGCTTGTTTCTGTCATAATTACAAACTAAATTTCTATTTAAAACCTTTTTATTTTATTATAACCATTTAAGTTAAAAGGTAACAAGAAATATAAAAATTGCCTATTAAAAAGTACACATTCTTCAATAACCATGTTTTTATGAAACTAATTCATTTAATCCTAATTACCACCAACTAGTTAATCAACACAATCGGCAAACACTCGAAAGTCACTCTGTTCTAAAAATCAAGTGTCAAGCTGAGTATTACTACACAACATAAACATGTGAACGTTTTTCCTAACAGAAATTGAATTAAAAAAAAAAGCCCAAAGGCAAGTATCAGTAACTTTAAAAAACTCATTTTTGACAAATATATCAAACATCGTACGGTGATACATTTTATTTTCCTATCTCCTAAATTCAGTATTTTTTCTGTTTAAAAAAATTCTTAGACCATTTTATGCCCGTCTCATGAACTCTAGTAAGTAGTTTTTGTCCAGTGCTCCCCCCATCTCCTTCCTTTTTCTGCTACTAGCCTTCTTCATAGCAAGTCTAGGTCTATACTCTGACCTCTGCCAACCTTCTCATGGCTTTGTTTCATGGTCCACCGAGTTTAATTATAGTTGCTCCCACTCATGAACTCACTGTAACACGAACATGTGCTACCTGGGCCACACTTGCAACATGGGCTACACTGGGCCTGCCAATCTCATCATGGAAGGGTGTGGGCCCATGAGGCTCACCCCTCCCTGAAGTACTGGCAGTTAATGGTTGCTGAAGGAGACTGTGTTTTTTTTTTTTGTTTGTTTTTGTTTTTAAATTTTCAGTGTACAGTCAGGTAAGTTGTCCATTCTCTAGTTTGCTTTATTCTTTAATTTATTTATTTATTTTCAAGACAGGGTTTCTCTATGTAGTCCAAGCTGCCCTAACTCAGATATGTTGTCACTGAATCCTGAGTGCTTTGACTGAACAGCAGGTGACATGACTCCTGGCCAGCATCTTGATAATGGCTAGACATTATGTACATGGGAAGAACAACAGTATTTTTAAACTGAACGTCCACACTGAAGAGACAGAAATATAACATCAGAAGTAACTCCTAGCACCAACAATAATAAAGAATGCAATTGAAAGCACGAATATTTTTTCATACCTGTTAAATATTCAACTTCCTGAGATAACCTCTCATTGGTTCTGATTAAATCTCTTTTTTCAGCTTCTAACTCTTCCTTTGCTCTTGTAAACTGGCTCTGTCATATCAAGAAACAGCAAGTTCAAGAACAGAAGTTAAACAACCAGTACAGGTACTTGAATCATCAACTCAACTAACATTAGCAGTTACTTAAAATGCTTTCTTTCCATATAACTTAGGTATCAACGAATTAAAAAATACTCTAACACCTCTATTTCTGAGTTTTAAATTCATTTTCCTAGGCTTATGAATGCATGTCACTCATTACACCAAAGTGTCCTAATTATTTATATACCCTTTATGTTTACATATGTAATAAATAATTTGCATGTCTTCAAAAATCAATTGTGGGAACTATTATGCATTTGTACTTGGGTTCAAATTACTTCTTGAGAGGTAGGTTCCTTACGAGGCTTTTAGTTATAAGCAACAGCTCCAATCACTTAACAACAACTGAGCACTTAGATCGGGCAGGGTCGAACATGCCAACACATGGATGTGAAACATAATTACCTTACTATTGCTTTACCCGCCTTTTCCTGTTACTACAAACATTCGTTACTTATGCAACATACTTCCTTGGCATGTAACATATTTTTATGTAGAGAATGTTAAACTTCAAATGCCAAGTTTTACATTTTCTGTTATAAGCTGAGAAACATTTATGTTCCTACTAATCATTTATACATCTTTCCTTTGCTTCCATCTCTAACATTTTATAAAGATTTATTTACTTAGAAAGAGACTCTAACTTGAAAAGATTAAGACCACTCTCAAAACAAGGGCCAGAACCGTGGCTCAGGGAACAAAGGCCCCGCTGCTAATTCTTGATTGGTCTCTATCCATTGAGGTAATGCTTCAACTGAACCTAGAGCTCATCAAGACAGAGTCCATGTTGTTTCTATCATCTAGTTCAGGGATCACTTAGTCCTTCCTGCCCTGAAATTACAAAACGGCAGCTATCCCCAGCAAGCACTTGTGGGGCTTCTCAAGCCTGATGCATGTGACTTAAGTGCTGAGCCATCTCCAGAGCCCCACTCTAAATCCTTAAAATGTGTTCACACTTAGAAACCTTTTAAATGAAACTTTATATATAAAGTGTATAACACATACAGATAAAACCATACCAAATGATCATTACAGTTAAGTGAATGAATCTCATTTGTTTTATCAGAGTAGCTAAAAAAATCTATTTCACCAAGACATAACATACTACAATTTTATTAGCTAGAACCCTCACATACATTCAATTATAAGACTTTTTCATTCTACTTATTCATTCTTTCAACCTACATTCTCTTCACCTTGCCAATCAGCTTTATCTCCGTCTCCGTGTAGCTGACTAATTTCTTTGAGGACTCTAGATAAGCCACGTCATTTTTCTGTGTATGGCTTATTCACATGTTTTCTATATTTGCCCATTTTGTGGGCACATAACATATTTTTTAAAAGACCAAATCTTATACTGTGTGTACACATAGATTTTCTTTATCCATTTGTCTGTGACTAACTACATGTTGTTTCCAAACTTTTGGCTTCTTTAACCACGCAGCAATGAAAATGGACGAGTAAGCCTCCCTTTACAATGTAGATTCCTCTGACTAGTGTACCCAGAAGGACTGCTGGGCTACAGGGTAGTTCTATTTAGTTTGTGAACCTCCAGACTGTTTTTCACATTGGTTGTATCAAGCTCCACATACATCAGCAACATACAATCAACAGTAAAGAGAACTGTCCCCTGCCATCCTATCTTTGATAGTGACCATGAGTTACTACCAAACTGTGTGCTCATGTGTTTTTTTACTTCTTTTATAATTCACAAATAAGACCTCTTTTATATACCTGATCATTTCTGTCTTCTTTGAAAATAAGTCAAGTCTTTCGTCCATTTTCAAAGAAAATTACTTGTTTCTACTACTACTTCTTTATAACACTTGGATATTAGGCCTCATCTGATAAGTGGTTTATAGCTATTCCCCTGCCTCCTCTTCCCGGTAGCTACTGCTCTGCTTTCCTTTGTAGCACACAAGGTCTTCCGTTTGCTATGGTCATAATTATTTTTGTTCTTATGGCTTAAACACTTGGTGTGATTCTCAGAGACATTGTCAAATTCAAGGGTTGACAGTTTTGCCCCTGTTGTCTTCCACGTTTATAGTTCCAAGAAAATAAATAAATATACAAACAAACAAATGAATAGATTAAAAAATAAAGCCAAACCGACCACCACCAAACCAATTTTCTGTTGATGGTACTCTATATTCATTCTGTTGTATTTTGTGTTTCTAAGCAACACTATTTATTCAATAGAACAATAATTTCCATATTTTGTTCTCTAGAGTCCTTGTAAAACATTGACAGGGATCATATATTTACTAATTCTCAGCCCTAACTCTGTTGGTCCATGTTCCACTTTTATGTCAACCTAAGACCAAATTATTGGGATAATATGCTGTGTATTATAAACCTGAAATCAAGAAGTCTCATACATTCAACTTTGTTATTTCTCAACACTGCTTTGCCTACTCAGGGTTATTGTTTGGTTCTATGTAAACTTTAGAATTATTCCTTCCTCTTCATTAAAGAATGCTACTGGAATCTGGCTCGAGCCTGAAATACCAGACCCCAGGAGGCTCTGACAGGATTATGGATAGAGTGCCAGGCCAGCTCTGAGCAGGAGTCACTGTTCCTCCACACTGTGAGGGTCTTTCTTCATCTGTGTCTTCCTCACTTTATTTCAGCAACCTCTTACAGTTATTACAAGTCTCCACCTTCTTTAAACTTGCTTCTAAATACACCTAAAAATGTTTTCACAAATGGAATTTTTACTTATTTTCAATAGAAATCTGCTGTTTCAAAGGCCATCTAAGGACCTTAGTTTGGGTTCTAGTCTGTGGCATTATTGCTAAGTGATAGTAACCTCATAAGGTTTTGAGGTCACTCAGGGTGTGCCTTTGAAAGAAAAAGTGGGACACCAGACCCCCTGCTACCTGTTCTTTGCATCCTATTCTGAGGTGAAGTTTCCTTCACCAAGTTCTCTCTACCACGGTGTGTGGCTTGTCATTGGTCCAAAACGATACAGCAAACTGATCTTGGACAGAAATCTATAAACTGTCAATGAAAATAAACCTCTATGTTAATACAGTTAAATAAGTCTGTTCTGTGTGGTGTTTTATTACAGTGTCTAACAGAAACCTGGCCTACAAGGCAGTTAAACACATAATTGTCTAACTCTTACCAGTTTTGTTTTGTTAAATTTTATCTATTTATTTTATCTAAATTTTATCCAGTTTCTTCTGGATTATAGACTTCACTCTTGCTGTTTCATCAAACTTAGATGTGTATCAGGACCATGCATTAAAGCCTATATTAATTTGGAAACCTTCCTCACCCAAGAACATGCCATTACTCTTCTATTTAACTAAGTATTCTGAAAACTAACGTTTTCTTAATACTGAGGCAAACAAAACAAAACCCAAACAACAAACTAAAAATTTTAAAGGGCTTAAAGCACTATATATTTCTTGCAATTTAATTTACCAAAATATTTTGGGTATATTATGATTCTATACAGAATCTGAAAGCATGCTTTTCTTACACAGTTTTGAAAACCAAATCTGAGTCTCAAATCAAATGTAATTTTAAAAGTATAGTTCAATATGGTTAAAGAAAGACTGGGTGTCACTCCTCTATTAAAAGAGCATAGTAGCAATCCTTATTATCTCATTTAATCTGTTACTCTTCTCATGGCTCTAGAGAAATAGTCACAATGTAAAGTGATCCAACTCCCAAGTGTATCAAAATACCATGAAAGCTGGGCTATAGTTGCTATTCAATAGATAATACATAAAAAACCAACTGAGAGAAACTGAATGTATGCACATATTTCTAAATATTTGTTGACAGCTTCTAGTAGAATGTTTCATCTTCCATTGGCTGGTATCAAATACATAAAAGCAGAACAGAAAACAAGCATCAGAATTTCAATCAGCTTTATTTACTGGACATATTTTTACCTGAATGCCTAGATTGCGGTCTTGAGCAGTTTCAAGTTCTTTGTTTTTCTCAGTTAATACTTTTACTTGGTTATCTAGACAAAAGAGATGTAATGAACACAGATACGTTAACTTAAAATTTTTATTTTTACCCATCTAGCCCCATCACACATTTTTAAAATGATGAATTAGAGTCCATAATGATCTATGATCATATTTCAAATTTGCAAATACATTCTGATCTTACTACATTTTATACTAAAAGTTTTAGGTATGCTATAATCACATGTAAATATTTTATTCCCAATTTGAAGTAAAATTAGGAATGTCAATTTTTAAATTCCATTTTCTAGGAAAATTTGTATAAAATAGAGGAAGCAGGTCAGAACTAATAAACATAATGTAATTTGAACTACATAAAATGCATTTATTATATACTATAATAAACACCTGTAGTTCCATTTCTTTAATCATTAAGAATCATGCCTTTCACATAGAAAAAATGCTTGTGCTTTGTGTTATACTCACGATACATTTATCTTCCCGTATACAACTCTAATCATTATAATAATAGTTATATAAAAAATACACGTTTGAAAATTTCTTTCATGAAAGCACCCAAATAAAGCCAGGCATAGTAGTTCACACTTATAATTCCAGCACTTGGAAAACAGGGTAGCTATAAGGATAGCTACAGCCTAGTCTATAAAGTTGAGTTTGGCCTCCTCAAGTCAACCTAGTAAGATCTTGCTTTAAAGAGGAAACAAGCAAACCCTACATTATGTACAGGCAATTTTAAAAGATTTATTTTTATTTATGTGCACACACGCGTGCCTGTGTCAAATAGATGCCATGTGTGCATGAGCAGCCAAGGGAATCATACAGTTTAAATGCCGGGGAGCTAGAATTTTAGAAGGGTGTGGGCTTGTCAGTTATGTGATCTAAGAGCTGGGAACCGAACTTGGGTCCTTTAGAGCAGCAAGTGCTCTTAATCACTTGAGCCAACTCCCTAGTTCCTATGCACAGGTAATTTAACAAGATTTTAAAAACTGTACCATTATAAAAGGGAAAAACCTGTTACTCTAGATTTTCTATTTTGTTTTATTTACTATTTTCTGAAATCGTGTACACAAACACACACACTTCAAATACAATTGTCCACCCTAAGAAAGAACCTATTTCTGTCTACATTCATCCCTACCTTCACTTAGACCTCATAAAAGAAGTAATCAGAGCCATTCTAATACTCTTCAGCACCATTTTTGGGCAAGCCATATTATGCTGTGATGAAGAAAAGTAATGTACAGGCTGCGAACCACAGATGTGTGTGTGTGTGGATGTGTAATATACAGATCTTTTTAAATGTTAGTGCATCAAAAGTAGTTGAAGGGATTATAAACCAAACAGCTAGAGAAAAGTTGAAGTTTATTTAATTCCTTGATTATGAGTTTCTTGTGTTCTTTTGATGAAATCAAATCAAATAAAAATTAAGCTATGTTTAAAAGCCTTTCTTTCCCTTAAGTTTTCTTCTGTCATAAGCAAAGTAGAGAAGGTAGCATCCTCCTATGAAAGTCACAGACTTTACCTAAACTCTCAGGAGTCAGGCTACATAGGAGAAATATGCTGGAGTCAGGCTTTATAGGAGAAATATGCTGGACTCACAGTTATAAAAAATTTTAACAAGATATAATGAAATTAGTAGGTTTTAAATTTAATATGAAAACAAATCACTATTTAAATCTTTAAGTACACATTTTAGCTATCGAGATCACTATCAAAAGTATCTTTGATGTGTAAAGCTATGTGAACACATGTGTTTCTAACAACTTTTATCCTTTTTAAAAAAGCCTAGCCATCTACATATGGCACGGGTGGCAAGAACCCGTTTATTATCAGTCAGAATTAGAAGCCAGGTCTTCAGACTTCGACAGCCCATGTCCTTACCACGCCTTACTGAGTGAAGACCAAACGATAGGGACAGAAACTACCTCCCCTCCTATGCTGTAAGTAGATGCTTACAGAGAGAGAACGAAGTGTGACTCTGAGGGAGAGAGAGGGCATTAGAAGGCACAGGGCTAGTGAGGGAAAGCTTAGGTTCTCTCAGGGAGAGCCGTGTGTTGTTCTAAGTTCCTGTGAAGAAGTGGTGAGCAGGAAGTGTGGGCCCGAGGTCTGTTGATACCATCAAATTAAGACTAAAACCACTATGTTTCCGTGGTTTGGGTTGAGGAAGGTGTTTGGAGGTCCCAAGGACATTTAGGATGAGGAAATTATACAATTTAAGAGATGTGACAACGGTTAGTGTTTTTATTAACAAAAATCTCAATTGTTCCATTTTACCAATGAAGACTTGGGAGTCAGATGCTGGGGTGAAAGTCTGTAAGTTCACAGAAGCGGAGAAAGTCCCAGAACAAATGCCCCTCTCTTACCATATCTCAAAAAAACCTGCTTCAAACCAAATGTTCCTCCCTTCTACTTCCTGCATGACTCTCTCTGTCCTGACTCCCTCTTACTCTCTGTTTTTTTTCTTAATAATCCTATGTTTACTTCCAGTCAACTGGTTGCTTGCTCTTCCTCTTGACCAATGGTTGACTTTATTTACTCCTGTTTACAATATTCAAGCAGAAAGCTTCTTACACTAAAAGTGTGTGCCATGGATGAGCCACACCACAAGTAAAAACAGGTTTTCCAGTAAACAACACAACCTTGGAGTCCACACCGTGATCAGTCTGCCTCTGGACCTGAGGCAGGGGAGCTAAGTGTTTCTTACCTTGTTTGTATCCCTGTGTAGGGCCTGTTTCTAGGAGGGGCGGGCTCCCTGCCTATGTGATTTTCACAACAGTGTAACTGGGCATCCAAGAACAGCTAACTGGGTATCCATTAACAGTTATAAAGATAGAATCAAATACTTACTTAGCTTCTCAAGCTCCAGCCTCAAGTTCTGACACTCCCGGGTTTCATTAACAAGCCTCTCCTGACTCTGGGATAGTCTCTTCTCTATCTCAAAGTATTGTTGCTCTACAAAAGACAAGTCCAACTTGAGAATAACAGCACACACACCTGCCCTTGAAAGCAATATTAATACCACTGTTTATTTCTTCTAATACTGACTGCAAAACTGAAGATACAATATTGGAAAATCTAATCTCAATAAACAGATTAAACACCAAAAAGGACTTTCCCATTATTCTCAACTGGCATATAACAAAAGACAACATTGCCTAAAAGGGGATTCATAAACTAATTTCATTTAGGCAAGCAGCAATGTTGTATCTTGGGATTTTCTCCAGACTTCAGGAGATAAACATTTAAATATAAGTTATTTAACAAATAAAAAAATATTTAGTCAAAATGCATTGTTTTAAAAGGTTAAATGTAAAAATATTTTAAATGATACCTTCTTAAATTTCTGTAAAAATAAACCTGCAGACTTCCCACAAAAAGTAACTGCATTTGCTACTTCATCCAGTACAGAGACATATAAATCATTAAGTATTGACTGTATGTAAGTTAATAAACAGAATACAGTATATTATACAAAATTCTAAGAGTCACAAAATAACTGGATATTTTTACTTTGCTTGATAACTACACATTATTGAAGAAAAGAATTAAATCAGGTGGAAATTTCTAATCAACCTACCAAAATACAGACCCCATTCTCTCAACTAATGATAAACCAAAACATGTAACAAAAATTCTGTTACTTAAATTACTATTTTCTTTCTTCCAAGGATATTCAAGCTACCAAGTGCATAACTTTCATATACAAAAGCAACTACAAGAACTTACAAGCATATCTTTTTATTATATATTTTCTATCAAGTCTCAACGCTCTGAGAGAAACATATCAATTCATCTTTAAGACCATCTACAAGGTGCTATACACGCTAAGAACAAGGCATCAAAGAGTCGAAATGGGTAAAGACTTATAAATCCAGGTAAGTAAAAACTAGGGAGAATTACTGTCATTTAAAGTACAACAAAACGGAATTAGATTAGGGTTGCATAGTCCTAAAAACCTGGTGCAAACTGGCTTACATTGTCCAGTTTCTGTCCGTGGGCCCACGTTACGAGTTCCCACATAAGACGGCGCTAAGTAAAAGGAAAACGAGATGATCGAAGGTGGATTTAGATTTGGGAGGATCCCTCCCCTCTCCCCCATTTAAAAAAAAAAAAGTCACTCAGCGAGGAGAAAAGCGAAGGCCTACACTGCTTATGGAGCCTGAGAAGATGCTACCTGTACACCTCACAGGGGAGAGTGCAAGCGTGCAAAGTGGAAGGTCGAGCCACAGCTCCAAAGGAGAGCACGGAGAGCTTCTTACTTACCACTCTCCACCTTAAATTTCTCGTGCCGCCCCTTCAGGCAGTCGATTTCGGACTGCTGTTCAGCCAGGAACTTCTCAAGTTTGTTCTGGGTCGACTTAGGCAGCTTGTTCAGCTCCGGGCGCTCCAGCACTTGCTGCAACACCGCCGCCATGTCGGCCGGGGTCGTGGCAGCAGCGGCTGAAGGAGAAGCGAAGGAGCAAGGAGATGCGCGGAGCCCAGACGCCTGAGCCGCCCCGTCGGCCGCCTCGCTCGCAGTCTCCCGCGCGCCTGCCCGCCGGAGACTCCCGCGACGGGACCCTGGGAAATATAGTCCCGCGTTAAACGCAGCAAGGGCCGCGCCACCGCGCCCTCTATGCGCACGCAGCCGCCGGAAGCTATGCACGCTGGGAATGCGAGTTCACAGTAGCCTCTGCCCCAGTTTGTCTTTTTTTTTTTGGGTTCACCAGTTTCAAGACCCAAAGGCTCTTGGGAAATGTAGTGTATTTCTCACCCGCTGCCCGCCTCCATTCCACTTCCTCCTTTCTCCCCGCCCCCGGCTCCCCTCCTATGGCTGTGAGAAGTGTCCGCGCGGTGGCGCTAATTAGTACTCAGCAACCCTCGTCCATCCCCGAGGAGCAAGACGACCTTACCGTCAAAACCCCGGGAAGTCATGGGTACTCCTCTGGCCACTTCTAGAAACCGAGCCACTAGAGGGCACGGATCACGGCAGGGCGTCCCGAAAGGCTCTGGGCTACCGCCACGATCCCAAGGGTGCCCCGAAAGGGGCGGGGTGCAGGCCTCACTCTCTTTGGTAGAAGAGCTGCGGAGATGGGTGCGGGACGGCTCGCGTCATCAGTCTGCGCCCGTTGGTGCTGAGACCCTGGTTTGGAGTAGGAAGTGTGTCTACTGTCGCTTTCTGATGAGATCATTGGCCGTGGCAGTGGGACCTGAGTGGCACCTGGCCTTTGAAGGTAGCTACTTGTACCCTAACTCGAGTTCTTTTGCTGACAGAAGGTTCGAGGGACTTATTTGCCACATGTGCACATTCTGAGAACAAGTGAGTCGGCCAAGGAATGTGTGTGCACTCGGGCACCAACAGCTTCCTTTTCAGGGGGAGAAAAGAAAGGTTATAGGGAACATATGGACAGTCACTCTGCGCACACTGAAGCCCTGTTCTGAGGAGATTAGCCTATGTCAAACCTCGTACCTACATGCTTTTGTGGCTGTGAAGTACTGAATGATTTAGTGCGAATTAAAGTAGTCTGGTTAATATTTTAAACAGAAAGAAATCAAGATTTTTGTTATTTATGTAGTAAGATGACATTGCAGACAAATGTCTGATGACGTTTTTAATTGGAAAACATTTTTTGACAGTTTTATTGGGACACTTTGTCATTTTGCCACAGTAACAGAACTATGTTTCCAGATCACGACCCACGAAGTATCAGTTCGTACTTTGTTTCATGGCTGGTTACTTTTCTGGAAGAACTTGTTGATTCTTGATTGAAAATAAGGATAGGGGTTGGGGATTTAGCTCAGTGGTAGAGCGCTTGCCTAGCAAACGCAAGGCCCTGGGTTCGGCCCCCAGCTCCGAAAAAAAGAAAAAAGAAAAAAAAGAAAAAAGAAAATAAGGATAGCACATTCCTGTGACCTCAGCTGCCAGGATTAAGATGTGGGAGGTAGTAGTCAGGCTCTGTCTTAATGAAAGGGGTGGGAGGGATTAAGTTAGTAGGGATATTATATTAGTTTCCATTCACAAGCTGAAGAGAACAGGAGCTGCTCTTTGCAACGATTTAATTGAAGGACTGAGTATTTGTTGCCAGCCTGAGCAAAACAGATGGAGAGAACGTAAATCCCACCTTTCTCACAGTAGTATAGTCATTTGGAGGAGTTATTTGGCATTTCCTTTTGAATTCTTTATGTATAAAACGGAGGTGACAATAATAGTGTTTACCTTGCGGGGATTAGTATTTATCAGTGCGTGTGAAGTACTTAGAATGCCCCATGTAGAACAGAAGCTATATAGATAACTGTCATTGCATGACTGCTTACCTAAGTGGCTGTTATTATGAGTTGTCTCATGGCAGCAATCACACTACTCACATTCGTGCCTTCCCACCTTGCACAATTTGTAGCAAATAGTGATTTTACAGTAGATACTGGGTCAGCAAGTTTGAGTCTTTCTCATTTTAATGATCTCATCAGAAATTCAGCTTCCATATTTTAGAAATGAGAATATTGAAGTTCACCAATAAATTGTCCTAGAGAATGCAGATAAGGAGTAGGTCTAAGATAGGAAATGAAATGTATTGATTAACGGTTTCATTATTTCCTTATCTCCAGAGTGAGAAATAACTTTGCTTTCTCGTGGCTAATTGGTAATTATGACATTCGTTATTGTTGTTTTGTTTTCTTTCTGTGTCTTTTGAGGCAGGGTTACACTATTTAGAATCAGATTGTCCCGGAACTCACTATATAGCTTTGGCTAGCTTCCAACTCAAGGCATCAAGTCTGCTTCAGTCTCTGGGGTGCTGGAATTCCTTGCTTACACCACCATATCTGTCTGGGACTCTTGTTCCTTCATTCCTTTCTTTTCTAAAAGGATTTTTAGATTTATTATTTGGTGTGTATATCTGTGTGAGTGTGCTACATGTGTACAGACTTGAGAAGTGGGAGCCAGATTTCCCAGAACTGCAACTAAAGGCATGTGTGCACCACCGGACTTGGATGCTGGGAACTGCACTCAAGGTCTGTGGAAAAGCAGCAAGCACTCCTAACCGTTAAGCCCCCAGGGAGTTGTTTCTTACAGCACTGTACTAAGAATTCCAAAGCTGCATTTCAGTTGTACAAAAAAGAATGCCCTATTTAGTAAATGATCACTGCAAGACATAGGACAGTCTTGGAATTGGGCCACTGTTTTTCTTTTTTTGTTCTAGCCTGTCCACCAATGCTAAAGCATCAAAAATCGCTCCCCCCACACAAAAAAAAAAAAAGAATGCTAAGTAATTTCTTGTAATTTAGGCTGTTGAATCGGCTGTCAATAATGGGAAGAACCTACATTGTAGAAGAGACTGTTGGCCAGTATCTTTCAAGCATCAACCTCCAGGGAAAACCTTTTGTCTCTGGTCTTTTGATAGGACAGGTATGTATATGTCTGCTACTCTGCAGATTGATAAAAATAAAATTACTCATTAGTTTAAGTTAAATATACCATTTACCATTCAAAGTTGTTATGTGGAAGAAACATAATCTTAAGAAGTTAACCTAAAGTGGATCTTTGAGTTAACATTGGAAAGAGTAGGAAACCTGGCCGAAGCTTGAATAAATGTGATCATTCTTTTTCCTTTGGTACTTTGAAAAGGTCACAATTTAAGTCTTCGCTGACCAGATGACTCATATTTTGCTTTCTTTGTGTTTTGGACTGGATACACAGCTCAGCTGGTACTTGCCCAACATACATAAATAACGCCCTAAGTTTCATCCCTGTGTTACTGGTGGTTATTGGAGTGGTCAAAGTCATTTTCAGCTCTTTCCAAGTTCTTGGCCTCTTATTTAAATAATTGAAAATAAGGACTCACGTCTGCAAATGGGGCAAGATAACTTTGTAAGGAGCCAAGCAGATGTGCTGCAGGCCACATGAGGGAGGTAAGTGACCAAATTATGTTTGTGGCTTAGTTTTATGGGGTTTAAGAGATGGGCATTCTGACCTCTCAGAATGTAGGTTGAGTGGTTGTTCATTTTGGTTGCTAGGTTAGATAAAGTCTGATATTCATTTTTTCCCAATGTACATGCCCTTCCCCCTAATCCACCTGATTAATTCTGTTTAATGCATAGGTATAAGTTTTTTTTTTCCTGAAATGCTCACTTGATGGACAGTATCTCTAACTGCACATGCACTTAAAACCGTCTTAAGCTCAATGGACATTTCTGTACTTACCAGAAATGTTGGGGATACACTTCAATAGAAACCGACTAATGCAATTCTTACCAAGGACAAGGGAATCTATATTGTTCCATAGAGATGGAAGAAATAAGTAGCTTGATACAAATAGGTGTCCCGTCCTGCAGGACAGTCAACTAGGGTCCAGAGGGTAGCTGGAAGAGAATGGGGGACAAGAGACACGAAGGACGCCAAGACAAGAGTCTGATCAAGGCGACAAGTTTAATGCTTGCAGGCTCTGGTTATATACAGTAGCAAGGCAGGGGGAGGAGGATGTCTTCAGGAGGCCGGGAGACCTTCATGTACTAGCC
This sequence comes from Rattus norvegicus, assembly GCF_021556685.1. Taxonomy (NCBI): domain Eukaryota; kingdom Metazoa; phylum Chordata; class Mammalia; order Rodentia; family Muridae; genus Rattus; species Rattus norvegicus. The sequence goes on along the minus strand of NC_141546.1, from coordinate 65,027,153 downwards.
AGTAGACTTCCATGGGTCTGTAGGAAATTGGCTTTCAGCAACAGATCACAAGCCCTGATTCCGTAGGGGTCTGTAGGAAGCGGCTCTTTTGCAAAGGTTATGAGCCCTAGGTCAGTATGAAGTTAGCTCCCAACAAAAGGTCAGGAGTCTCCACTCAGCAAACCTGTTGGACCACCAGATTTGGGTCAGCGCTTCTGACAAGCCTTGTTACTGAGCACTACTGACCACCAGATTGGTGTCGGCACTTAACTAGGACATTGGGTTTTTCCACTGAGCGTGTCCTTTAGGTGAACTTTCATATGTTCTATTTCTGTCCTAATTAACTCAATGTTAGGGTTGCAGGCAAGTCTGCTCCCCACAGATAGGTGCCTGAGAGTGTGAGGCCTAGGAGAGAACCTGTACATGGTTCCTGCAGGTTAAGGGGCTAGGCTACAAAGTGATTATGAAAAGGGACAGGTTTGCAATGGCCCAATGGCCCTATTTCAATAGGGTCCCAGGCTAAGCTATCTTCCATGCTTGCCTGCCTCACTCAGCACCTCTTAAACCAGGCATTTTGGGCCATAGCTCACACTGACTTTGAACTTAAAAGCTGTGAACCACCCTAACTAGCTTCATACTGTCTTTATTTTTTCATTTTTGGCATTCTTTCTCTTTCAGCCTGGGCTATGTAAAACCCAGTTCAAAAACCAAAGACTGCTACTGGGGCCTCTGCATGCTAGGTGATCATTGTACCCACTGAGCTGCACCCCTATTCTAGAGTCATTTCTAAAGACCACTCTGTTATTTATATTGAGGATATCCAAGTAAACGGTTGCTATTACATACATTAAAGGTGAACAGCATACATACGAGAGACAATGTTGCAAGGCTATTCACTAAAATCACTAATAGGATGAGTATTAACAATTTAAATTGCTGTAAATACTATTTAGTTCTTGCATGACATATGTAATTCTTTCATCAGATATAACTGTAATGAGCTTTTACAATTTATTTTTAAAGTGTTCATCACAAAAGGATTATGTGATTCTTGCCACTAGAACACCACCCAAAGAGGAACAAAATGACAACCTCAAACATCCGAAATCTAAGTTGGATAATTTGGATGAAGAATGGGCCACAGAACATGCTAACCAGGTAATATTATCTCATTATAAACAAAAGAAAAAATGTTTCCTGGGTCACAAGACTAGAATGTTAAGAATTTTTTTTTCCTTAAATGCATGCCAGCGGTTGTACTTAAAACAGTTTTACAGAAGGCTCTGAACATGAATGGTTCTTAGTAGGACTTTGTTAATTGAAGACGTCAGAGAATACATTCAGTACGTCGAGAGCAGTACTATGTGAGTAAGTAACATAATACTAGGAAAAGAAGCAGTTGGGGCAGTTTGGTAGTTGAAACAGAGAGCATGTAGGACAATGTAATTAAATACAAGGCTGATTTATGGGTGACTTTGGAATGTAATCCTAAGAAGTACACTTGGTAGACAAAAGCCCAGGGGCAGGGCAGGGTCATGGTTTTTAGGGCTGTAGCCTTCAAAAAGTACATGTATGTGGCCACCAGTAAATCTGTCAAGCTCCATTGTATGACCCCACAGCTGTGAGTATATGGGCAGTACAAAAGGATTCACTGGGTTATTTAAAAGAAAAAATCTATATATGTATATATATATATGAAAGAAGAGATTGTCTTAGGGTATTATTGCTGTGATGAAACACTATGACCAAGGCAACTCTTATAAAGGAAAGCCTTTAATTGGGGTTGGCTTACATTTCAGAAGTTTATCCCATTATCATTACGGTGGAAATCATGGTAGGTGTGGTGCTGAAGAAGAAGCTGAAAGTTCTACCTCTGGATCTTCAAGAGTTTGTGTGTCACACTGGGCAGAGCTTGAGCAAGAGACCTCAAAGCCTACCCCCTCGGTGACACACTTCCTCCAAGAAAGCCATACCTACTTCAACAAGACCACACTTCCTAATAGTGCCACTCCCCATGCATAAGTCAACGATTCAAACACATGAGTCTATGGGGGCCGTGCTTTAACCACTGAGGCCCCCCACCTTCCTTATGATATCTGATATATTCTGTATAATTTATATGCAAATACATGAAGAGTGACTATACATGAATATATAATACTACATGTAATTGATATTTTTGTCTCTAGAAAGTTAACTTTGTATTGATTTTTTTTACAGCTATATTGTTCCCCATGATAAATATGAGAATTTTGTTATACCTGTCAATCTGATTAAATAGAATTTATGAGCTGACGTAGTGCTGATATAGTAGATATTATCTAATTTTCTAAGGTTTAACTTTGTGATCGTTCGCTTATACCACAAGTCTATGAAAGCTAGTGAAAGTACTCATTACTGAATGTGACTGGCAGAGAAAAATGTGGAGTTTTAAAACTAGCTACAATTATGTGAAAGGAAAAAATAGAGGACAGATTAGTATATGCATATCAAAGATTGTATGACTCTGCAGGGCAGTCCTGTGGAAGTTCATTGATCAAAGTACCAGGGAAGACATCTCCTTCACGTTGACTTTAGTTACCTCACGGAACTCAGATGTGAGAGTGTAAAAGAAGTCAATTTAGGCTGAGGAACGGCCTAGAATTAGGAAGCCTAAGGCCTAAGTGGAGAGGAGGGATTACTTTTGAAGGATGCTTGAATGTTTCAGGGAAAGTAGATTAGCAGTGTCTCTGAACATCACACTGGCCAGATTCTGGGAAGATTAAAATCTCAGTCTAAAATATTTATTTTGCAGAGAGTTGGAAGCCCATTGAAAAAAATCTCAGAAGCTAACTTTGCAGATCTTGGGAGAAAGGAGTCTCTATATTGATGCACCTAAGCAAGTTATCAAATTGTTTCATTTGTAAAGTGATTTAAGCTGTAGAGTTGAGGGTGCTCAGGGAAGGGTTATGCATATAGTATACTCCAGTTTTTCAACCACCTCTGCATGAATTCTGTATGTATAATTGGTCCTGCATAGGTATTTGCTGATTTAAAGTTTACTGTGTCAAATAGAAAAGACTGGCATGTTTATGATAGCTAATACTGTCTTAATACTGTCTTTTAATCTTCAGGTGTCCAGAATGCTCCCTGGAGGACTTGTGGTTCTTGGAGTATTTATTATCACAACTTTAGAACTAGCAGATGATTTTCAAAATGCCATGCGCAGAGTGAGTACAGTGTAGCAAAAGCACTTAATGACATCAAAGTTCCATATTTTACTTAATTATATGCATATGTATTGACCTTAAGCCTATGTATATAGGTGTTCCATAATTCTTTATGCTAGAATTATGCTTAAATAGCTTGTTTTGTCCACTTGCTTGTAGATCTTGTGTGTAATCTAAATATTTTTTAGTCAAAGCTATACATTTTTAAATAATTTTTAAGGTTTATATATATTATACATGTACATATGGCGAGGGGAAGGTCATGCACCCACCATGGTGATCTTGTGGAGGTCCGAGGATGACAACTTTTCAGATTCAATGCTCTCCCATCTTTTCATGGATCTCAGGGATTGAACTCAGGGTGTCTGGCTTCCATGGCAAATGCCTGCTGAGCCATCCTACTGGCCCTTCAAACAGTCTTTCAAAGATGATATCATAACATTATATAATGAGTCAGAATGGTTTTACCGTTTTTCTTGTGCAATAACTTTTTTTTGTAGACCTTCCACTGACTAGGAAGTAATTGCAGTAATATGAAGTTGTGCTAGTCACATCTTTTTAAGTTCTGTTATTAATATATAAATAACAATCACACACTTCATTCTTACTCCTGGGCAGGGTACATATCCTGAATCGCTTATATTATTTTGTTTTGCTACTATATAAGAAAATCAGGTAGTGTAATCCAGGAGTTAAAAATCCCAAGCTGTTTTCTCTTAAACTTAAACTTAAAGCAGTCTTCAGAAAGCGCTCACCTCTTTATATACTCAAGAGCCACACATGCTTTCCTTGTGAGCAAGAGGGACCTTATACCATTCTGAGGCACAAAACTGGCTGAGGGTAAATTTGAAAACCATGCAACTACAACCGCAGGTGCTGTGGAAGCCTCCACCTTCGTAACCTCCACTTCAGATATCTCACTCTTGTCTTTAGCAGTTTTTGCCTTGGAAGAAAAGCATGTATTTTCTCCCTGACATGTTTTCAGACTTTTGTACTCTTCCATTTTAAGTAAATTTGCCTTTTCTGATATTCATCATTTTTGACGGTTTGGAATACGTTTTGAATATGCTGCTTAGTTTTCTCCCTCAACCTAGAATCACCGAACCAGTGTTTAGATCAGATTCTCCCATGGGCGTGGCTGTGGGAGGCCATCTTGATTGTTAATTGATGTGCAGTCTCAGCCCATTGTGAGTGGCACATTCCCAAGGAGGTTTCCTGTGTGCTGTCTTCACTCTCTTCAGACAGATGGTTTTGTCTGCAATTAAGCTAGACTCTCTCAATTAAAAATACAAGTAGAAAAGAAATGATGTATCTCTCAAGATACTGCAAGAAGTAACTTTATAAAATGTATTGCTTATTTTCCACGATTTTGGTCATTACATAATACTTTGCTTTATGGAGCAATTTCTTTGACATCAGTGGGTCTCTTGAGTGGTTGTTTTCAGACTATAGACAATAAGATGACAAATTAGACCCCTCCACACAGTATTGTAAGACTGCCACATTCATGACCTTCTAGCCTCCAGTTAGTTAGTATTTCTGACACAAATTAGGTAACTATTCTGATTTTTTTTTCTAATTTTTACTACTTTCATGGTTTGTAAAATTTAAATAAGAAATGCTAACTGGGCATGTTGTTAAACTGTCACTTATTCCATTTATAACAAAAATCAAGTTTGTATTCTGTATTTCATATAAACAGTAGTTGCTCAAAATTAATTTATCATGTCCAGTTAACTACTAATTATAGGAAATTATGTTTTTTACTTAAAACTCAATTTTGTGTGAATCGTTTTATGAAGTCACAAATGGTTAATATATCAAATAGTCCATGAACTTATTGTCTTTTTCCACATTTTTCATTTTACAATGAATTCATGTGTATTTTTCTGTCTTTCAGCTAATATTTTCTATGGAAAAATCTATGAGTAGAAAAAGACTATGGAATGTCACAGAGGACGAGGTCTCAGAACGAGTGACACTTCACATTTGCTCTTCTACAAAAAAGTATCTTTTATTTAGGTGTTTATGGTTAGTGTGTAGTTCTGACTGGCAGTACTAGTGCTGTCGATGAGCCCACAGCACCCACAGTGTACCCTGTAATGAACCAGCTTTCCCCTCCTCCCCACAGAATCATGTGGTATGCAAAGCACACACTGACAGTTCTTCCCTTAAGTTTATGGTAGTCATTCTTGTGAAGAAAAGACTCAGTTTGTCTTTAAAGAACACATCGTTGCCAGTCATTGGTGGCCCCTGTCCTTAGTCAGTGCCTGAGAGGTAGAGGCAGGCAGACCTCTAAGTTTGAGGCTGGGAGTGAGTTCCAGGACAGCCATGGCTACATGGTGATACCCTACTTCCAACAACAAGAAACTCACATTGCTATGATCAGGTCTGCCAATAATGATGTTAATAGTAACAATGGCTATTAATTTTATGCTGAGTTAGGAAAAGTCTGCTAAAGGATTCTGAATCCCTTGTCAGCTCCCTGTCCGTGTATATTTTGCACCATAGGTTCTTGTCAGAGACAAACTTAAGCAACTAAGGTTTTTGATGTTTTAATATAATCTTCACCTTCATTTCTTAAAGATAAAATGCACCACTCGAAGCATCCAGAACTGAGCTGGGTCGTGTAGAAATTCTTATGCCTTTGTATGTCAAGTGGCTTCCTTAGACTCTGTCCTCTGTAGCTCCCCAGGACAGACAGTCACTAAATAAAAGACACAACCTTAGGATCCTCTACATTAGAACTGGGAAAAGACAAAATTCAAAAAGAAACTTTTACTGCATAAGATGTGTGTTTAATATATGTGACACTTGCCTGGAAGGTATCACAACCCAGTAAATCAGTAAATGTTCTTTATGCATTTAAGTACAAATGTTCTTGGGCTTGCTCCTGTCCAGATAGCACTCCTGTATGCTGTGGAGAGCATGTCGGAGCAAGACCCCAAAGGTGCTTTCTTTCCATTTATTCTGACAGTAATATTTATAAACAGAAGGGAATTTGTGTTTTGTTTCCTTTTCTAAGCACCATGAGTACTATAGTCAGCAATTAATATCCATATACTTATTTACATAAATGTATAGTTACAGATCTATATATGCCTTTAGTATATGAAGTACTGTAATTTGTAGGCACTTGGATGTAGGTACCCTTTTTAGTTTTTGGATTATATTTATTACCAAGAATTCTTGTGTAGTCATTTGTGACCTTAATTAGTAAAGAATATCTTGTCGAACTTACGATGTCCACGATCCAAAGGTAAGAAAAAACACTCTTAAAAGATTCTTTTTCTGTTTTAAAAGTAAAGATTCATCTTTGTATTTAGTTTTAATAATTTCCAGTGCCATCATTTCTTTTCAGTGTGTATGAACTCTTGCAGTTTTTTCTTTTGTTTTGTTAATCCCCTGGTTTGTATTTGAGAAGCTGGTGGTAAAGGTGACTGAGGAGTTTGTGTAGCAGCAGTGTGCAGTCAGCCAGCTCCCAGTGTGGTACAGAGAGCAGACCAGCATGTGCCTAGGAGCAGTGTGAAAATAACTGAGCACGGAGAGCACAGCCATCTGAGGGCTACTTGGGGAGCACTTGCTGTTAACCAGTGTGTTACAGTGGGCTGTTGAGGCCACTGGGAAGCTCGTACCTAGAGCACCAGTTAGATCCTGCACAGCTCTCTGATCCTTTTTCTACCACATGAAGGTTGCCAAGATTGTTGAGCAAAAAATTACTAAAATTAATGCACGATCACTTTTTTACTTGTTTCCCTTAAATCCGGAAATTTGGTCAACAGTTCAGGATTTTAGCTTGTTTGAGTTACCAATTTTATATATTATTTTCTTAATGCATGTGTTTTACCTAAGCCATATCATGTTTTGTTTTCCACCTCTTTCCTGATAAAGAGTTCAGCAAGACCTGCAGATTGGAAGTATCAGAGTAGAGTGTCTGCCTCATGGCTGTCTCTAGACTGTACTATTCACGTTAACATTCACATCCCACTGTCGGCTACTTCTGTCACTTACACTCTGGAAAAAAACACAAAGGTATCAATGTAAAATATGTTTTCTTCAGTGGTGGCTGAGTGGGCGCTCTGCTGTTAATAAGGTTCTGACATTTAGAATCCTCAAAACTTGTAATCTATTTTAAATGATTGTTATATGGATAAAGAACTTGTTACTCTGGCTGGATTTGGAAAATTTTGAACATAAATAATATCATAATACTAATATACTTAGCATAGCAGGAACTTAATAAATATTTATGAATTAGCATATGTGGAGTTTGATTGTGTCCATAGATCTAATGATGACCTTCTGTTGACCCTGATTTGTTTTGCCTTTCTGTTTTCATTCCTTTGTTTTTCTTCATTGCTCTTTCGTTTGTATTTAATTTTTCTTCTTTAATATTGCTTTATACTACTCAAGGCTCATATTTTTACTTTTTAAAAGATCAAAGGCACTATTGGATTTTATTTCTATGCTCATACATGACTTTGGAATTTGTGGCATACATTTTAGGAAAATATCAGAAAAGTTATTTAATATGGATAAGGTGCTAAAAGATTAGGACTGTGCTTTAATTTATGATACTGGATTTAGACATTGTGTTATTGACACTTGGACATTTTCAAGATTTCAGTGTTGTAGGTGGAGAAGTAAGAGACTTGTTTAGGATAACTTGATATCTAAAAGATTTTGTGTTGTTTTTAAGAGTGGACTTACACGGTGGGCCAAGCAAATAGAAAATGGTGTTTATCTGATTAATGGACAAGTTAAAGGCAACGATTGTGACCTATTAGAAGGACAGGTGAGTTAAGAAAAAAGTTGTCTTATTTATGAATTTTTTTAAGGAAAAATAGATTTATCTTTAGTCCTTGTTTTCATTAAAATCAGTCTCCCTTACTCATTTCTAGGTTCTCTTGTTTTTTAATGTATTTATTTTCCTGCAAGTCTCTCTGTAGCCCTGGCCTCAAACTCACAAAGATCTGCTTGCCTCTGCCTCCTAAGTTCTGGGATTACAGGTGAGCGCTGCCTTCCTGAGCTCTACTGTCTTTTACAGAAAAGGACAAGTGTTTTTCTCAGAAATTGGTAGGAAAATGCTATTTCTGGTGTACTTAAGATACTGAATCCTGGAATTAGAAATTCCTGCACATCTGCACCTAAAGTCTATCTAATCTCTAAATTCTAAAAGCTTATTCACAACTAAATAGCTGGTGTTCTACCCTCTGTAGTTCTGTGTGGAAGGCTCTGCAAGGGTCTCTCAAATACCTTTGACCTAAACGAAGATAGTCTTCCCTGTAAAGCAGGGGTCTGCAACCTGGAAAAGACAAATGGCCAGGCCTCTGGTTTTAGAAGACAGGCTACTGTAGTGCAGCCATTCATCTCTGCTGTCCCATTAATGAACCTTAGATAAAAGTACAGAGGGATGATCTTGACAGTTCCAATAAATCTTGATTTACAGAGAAGGCTGGGAATGGGAGTTTGACCTGCAGAAAATACTTTACTAATCTCAAATCTAGAAAAGTTGAAGTAGGGAATAATTTCAAGACAATAATTGATTGATATAGATTATATAATGCAATGTGTCTGAAAAAAAAGCAATGTAAAATTATTAAGACATATTTTCTTTGTGCTATTTAGAAAATGCAGAATGGTTCCTAAATTGTTCTTTGGCTTTTGTACACAACCGTAACAGTCTGGCTTTCACTTGTATTTTTTAGAAAAAAAATAGAGGAAATACGCAAGCAGCTGCTCATTCCTTTGATGTCCGAGTGCTAACACAGTTGGTAAATATTTTTAAATCCACTTATTTAAAATAAATTATTTCATCAAACATAATGAAATAGTAGGAATATAATTATATGAATTTAAAAATCTAGAAAGATGTGAAACTATGTAAAACATTCAATTATAACAAAGTTACTCCCAAGATGCATTGCTTGGACTAAACTATTTTGAGCCTTTTGGTATCAAGGCTGTTATTAAAGCAGGTAGGTAACAATTTTAAGAGCATGTACAGAATCACATGAATGTGTCTGTATGTATTTACATTTTTGAGTTCTTGATTTGATAATTAAAGTTAAAATCCTTAGAAACTTAAAAGATAATGTATGTTGATGTACTGAGAGTTGTCATATATTTAATTTAAAGTGTATCTTTATCTTATACTCTAATTTGATAAAAAAAAAAAAAAAACCCTCTCCAAAGTGGGCTAGAACAATGGCTCAGTGTTTCAGACCATTTGTTATTTGTTATTTTTGCGGAGAGCGTGGGTCTGATTCCCAACCCCCCCTCATGGTGGCTCATAATTGTCCATAACTCCAGGGAATCCAGTGCCCCGTGACCTCTGTGTGTACTAGGCACACACATGGTCCATAGACATACATGTAGACAAGGAAACTATACTCAAGAAATAAAGTAAATCTGAAAATGCTCCAAAGTTATTAATTACAAATTTCATTTTTTTTCTGCATGACGTTTTAAAATTGTATACCTATTTGGAAATTTAAAGTTGGATATATTGAAGAAACTGAATTAAATAAAATTCACTTAAATTAAAACTAATTTTTTAAAGGTTTATTTATGTATTTTATGTATGAGTACACTGTCACTGTCTTCAAACACACCAGAAGAGGGCATTAGATCCCTCAGATGGTTGTGAGCTACCATGTGGTTGCTGGCAATTGAACTTAGGACCTCTGGAAGAGCAGTCAGTGTTCTTTATGGCTGAGCCATCTCTCCAGCCCTATTAGTTATTTTTTAAATGCTGTTCATTTTAATACTGCCTCAAGCTATCCTGGAGAACAGACCATGATTATAGGAAGTATAAGAAACTTCATTTCAGTGTTACTCTAAACTTTGAAATCCAGAAATACTGCCAGAACTTTCAGCTTTTATAATTAAATTGAGAAAATGGAGACAGTTGGATTCGTGATGTGTCTCTGTGTCTAGCTGTATAATATTGTCAAGTGGGCATTGGATCTCCACATAGTTTCTAGTGTATTCTTCATAGTACTTAACAGGACACTTTTGTCTTGTATTCTACCTGACTTTAGGTTTTAGAGCTGCCCTTCTTCTCAAGACATGCTAGTCTTTACAAAATGGCCCTTTACTGGGTTGACTAACTTCTTGATACTGCCTAGTTAAAATGTCTAAGTCAGGGGACTTTATATTAGTGCACTGTTTTCTTTCCTATTTTCTAACCTGATCTAGATGTCTGCTATGGTGTCTTTAATTCTTCAACTATGTTTCTTACCCAGGCCATCTGTGTCCTGCGGCCTTTAGTCAGAATCCCGCCTGTACATCAACATCTAGCTGGTTCACTAACAAAATAACAGCATGAGGTTAGGAGGCTGAAGGCACTGGAGGATTTGGAAAGAGTCATGATAGATGTATTGCTTAATGTATGGAATATTCAAAGAATAAAAAATAATTATTAAAAAAAAACTTAACTCCCAAATGCTAGTACTTTCATTGAGTTTCGTTTGGTCAGCAAAGCCTGAGGGATCATTTTTTTCCTAAACTGTTAATGTTAGTACCAAAACCTCTTTTTCTTATGAATGCATTAGATTCTTCTTTTATTAATTAATTTATTAATTCACTTTACATCCTGATCACAGTCCTCCCTTTCCTGATTTCCCTCACCTGGGATATCAACCACCCTGGTTTATCAACTCACTGCAAGATTAGGTGCATCCTCTCTCACTGAGGCCAGGTAGTGAGGCCTGGTTATGGGATTGGGATTCACAGGCAGGCAACAGAGTTAGGGTCAGCTTCTGCGCGAGTTGTTGGGAGACCTGCATTACGACCAAGCTACATATCTATTACATATGTGTGTGTTTGCGGGAACTAAGACCTGTCTGTGCTTGCTCTTTGGTTGATGATTGAGTCTCTGGGAGTCCAAGGGCCCAGGTTGGTTGACTGTGTTGATCTTCTTGTGGAGTCCTAGCCCCTTTGGGTCACTCAGTCCTTCCCCCATTAGATTCTTTTTTTTTTTTTTTTTTTTTTTTCGGAGCTGGGGACCGAACCCAGGGCCTTGCGCTTCCTAGGTAAGCGCTCTACCACTGAGCTAAATCCCCAGCCCCAGCCCCCATTAGATTCTTAAAGGCTGTTTGTAAGACAGTTTGTGACATTTGTAGAACTCAGCAAAGTATTTACCAAAAAGGCACCAGATCAGTCCTTATAGCCTTTAAAACTCTTTCCTTTGTGTGTATGAAGTATTTTTCATAGGATAGTCTATTTTAGAAAGTGCCTAATACATGTGTAGTGTAACTATTAAAATATGATAAAACACATCTTCCATTTTATATTACACATGTAAAGTGTATTTTCCCAGAATGGAGTGAATTCACCTACAGCAAGGGTCTGTGAGCCGTGTGAGGAGAGCCCATGGTTCGCTCCTTCATTAGCTTCTCAGTGTGCTCCGTGACCAGGGGAAGCGCACACAGACACTGGCTCAGCATCCTCGTCCTGCCACTTCATTTGCTGACATTTTCAAAATCTTATCGTCACTTTGTGTGTGAGGTTTTGCCTGCATGAATGTATGTGTACCACGTGTGTGCCAAATACCTGGAGAGACCGTAAGAGGGCGCTGGATTCCTTGAATTGAAAGTACAGACGTTATGAGTTGTGTAGGTGCTTGGAACTGAGCTTGGGTCCTCTCCAAGAACAGCAAGTTCTATTAACCCTGAGTGACCTCTCTAGCTCCAAGAGATCTTGTTTGTTTTCTTAATAAGAACTTCATAATGATTAAATATGAATTAAATACCTTTAAAGGCTGCAAAGATAGCTCAGCTATTAAATCACTTGTTGCTCTTGTACATGCTACCAGAGGAGAAAAATAATCATGTTTCACTCTGCCATAAATCACAGGAGCTACAATAATAACTTGCCTGTGAGATATGCCTACTTGTTCAGCCACTTCTTTTCTTAATTGGATATATAAGGCCTCCTTCAAGAGATAGAACCATACCTGACACTGTTGGTGAGGTCAGGAACCTGAAACTAGATAGGTCGAGGGCCCTCAGGGACAACCTGCCATTGTTATTCTGCTAAATCAGCATAGCAGTAGTCATTTTACAAGCCTAGTAACATATTTCCACACCCTCATCAGAGGAGCTTCTCAAGTAGATGGTAACCAGCTACAGTCGTGCAGTGTTAAGAGAGCCAGCCTTTGGAGCACTGGGCCGTAGTAAATGAGGTTCTTTACCACACCCTTCTCAAGGCTCTGATCTCTGCAGAGGAGGATATGGAAAGACTACGAGAGCAGAGGTGGTAGATGACTCCGGGAAGCAGCATTTCCCAGGCAGCAGGGCGGATCTGAACTCAGAGACTGGGACTAACACTTGGATTTGTTTTAATCTTTTTTCCCCTTTCCCTTCTGATGCTAGGCCTTGAGAAGCACTTTCATTGTTACCATGCTGCCTTTGTTTGAGCACTTCAGACAATCAGACTGAAAGTGTCTGAGGTAGGGCTGCAGTGATGGCACTCACTAGATGTTCTTGCTGAGGACTCAGCTGGTTCCTGCCATTCACATGACAGCTAACAGTCATGCATTTATAACTGTGACACCATCTTCTGCCTCCTCAGTCCTGCAGAAGCATGCACACGGGCGTATGTTCCAGGCAAAACATTTGTTTGCATATAGTAATAATAATAATAATAATAATAATAATAATAGTAATAATAATCTGGAAACCAAAAGGCACTGAATAGAGCTTAGACTGAAGACAGTAGGACTTGTGATGTGGAAACAGCCATGTCATCCCTCTGAAACCATTAATAGCATTTTCTGCTGGCAGTTCCAGCTGGTGCTAGGTTCTTACCTGAGGGAAGTGTAGGTTGCCTTTAGCATATAAAAGTTACATATTAAGAGCACAGAAATGTGTGGCTGTTTGTTGTTTAGAATTTTACCATATTTGTGGTATTCTAATTTGTATACTGTTGTGGTTTCCTGTGTTCCAACCCTGTGTCTCCTACTGCAGCATGGCTTCTTTATGCAACTTTTTATCTTTATAACATTTAGCTGAGGAACCTACAAGTAGTGGATTTTTAGGAGATATACTAAGTATTAGTATTTTAAATAGTCATGTTCATGAGAAACCATTGCGGTTTCTATCTATATTAAGAATGCCTAGAAAATAATACGCAACTTATAAAAAGACCTATAAAGAACTTTTAATAACTTATAGAGAATATTTTCAAGAACTTAGGCAAAAAGGTTTTTTTGGTATAAAATGATTTCATGATAGTTAAATGTTTCATATAATTAATAATGTTAAAACTGTTAGAACTAAAATGGGTTTTATCTTTCAGCTCCTGAATTCAGACCACAGATCCACAGCCACAGTCCAGATCTGCAGCGGGTCTGTCAACCTTCGGGGAAATGTGAGGTGCAGAGCTTATATCCATAGCAACAGACCCAAGGTTAAAGATGCTGTGCAGGTACAGAAGAGCGCCTTAGAGATCGGGAGCAATTTATCCAGTATTAAAAAGTCCTAGGCGTTTACTTTCTTTCTATCTTAATTTTATGGTTATTAATTTGACTTTAATTAATAACGGTTCAATCTGTTTTTAGATTTTTATGTGTAGACTATGTGGATTTAGTAAGTGTTCCACCCTTGTAATATATCAGTAATTTTAAAATATTTCTTCTAAGGGAAGCTCAGATTCTTAACAAGAGAAGTATTCAAAGGAAGAATTGTTAGGTACTGTTTCAGAGTGCAGAAATGCAAAGATGACCAACTTTTACCTCATAGTACATTTCTTAATTGGAATATTGGGAAGACTTGTTTAGATGAAAAATTTAATTCTTTATTTGGTTCTAATTTACTATTTAAATATAAGCTATATAAATTTATCATTAAGTTACAAATGTGTTAAAAATAATGGTAATGGGTATGCTAAGTAGATAATAATAAGAAATAGAAAGATATGTCATTTATTGAGTGGACATTCTTAGCCTGAAAGCAAACTATGGGTTTTATTCTAATGAAATAATTCAAATTTGAAGCATTTTATTTCTTCCTGTGTTTTTGCATTCCCCCATAGGCAGTGAAGAGAGATATTTTGAACACAGTTGCTGATCGCTGTGAAATACTATTTGAGGACCTGCTTTTGAATGAAACTCCAGAAAAAAAAAGTATGACTATAAATAAGTTTTTTTTGTGTTTGTTTGAACAGTTTCTTACAGTAAGATGTCACGATCTAACATGTATGTCATACTCTATAACATGTTTTATAACAGTAAGTTGTCTTTTACGTTTGTGCTGAATAAAATCTTTTCCATTGCTCCCTCTTCCACCATTTTCTAAACATTTTCTATTAGCAAAGGGTCAATATTTGTCAGTTCCAAGGGAGAGTCTTTTCATGTTCTGGAACCCATTTTTTTTTCATTTTTAAAATTAGTTATTTGAGAAGTTTTTTTTTCAATTTTTCTTGCATTTTCTTCAATAATTTATTTATTTATTCAGTGTATGAGTGCTCTGACTTCCTGTACATCTGTGTGCCCTAAGAGGGCAGCAGGTCACATTGCAGATGGTTGTGAGCCACCTGTGAGGGTTCTTACAGTGTGTTTGCTTATACTCCCTCCCTCCATCACCCCTTCCCACATCCTCCTCCCCCACTCACATCTGTGCGTTTTAAAACACAGCCCATGTAGCTGCACTGAGCGTGTGGTTTTGGACATGCTGCCTTCCACTGGAGCATGCTTGACTGTATGGCTTGAGTTGAGCAGATCGCATGCCTGCTGTCACAGGTGTTGTGTGTTCATCTGTGCAGTGGCTCCGCGTGTCTGGGAACACTGTTATGGTCATCCATCACGTCTGACTCTTACAGTCTCAGTGCCCCTCTTCATAACCCCGGGGCCTTGGGAAGGCCCCATTTAGCGCTGAGCATTCTCTCATTCTCTGCACCATGACCAGTTGTGGGTCTCTGCACCAATTGCCATTTACTGGAAAGAGACTTCCCTGGTTAAGAGATTCACTCATCCAAGAGTATAACAATAAGTCATTAGCAGTGAGTCAGTTTAATATGATGCCCATTTTCTAGCATAATAGTATCTGACCTAGGGCCTATGACCTAGCCAGCCATGTGTTCTCACCCTAGCACGGCACTTGATGTGGCCCTTAGTCCAGTGGGAAACTCTCATGGCATTCATGCCTGTTTCACTGGTAGACATGTCGTACCAGGCCGTTGTTACCGTGGCCAGCAGGCTTCCCTGCACGGTGCACAGCACCTTTTAGTTCAAATTAACATAAGTTTATACGCACTATATAGTAATATTAAGTATGCTTTTTGAAACTACACCCTTGTGCCTCCATCCCTACTATTCTGTTGGTGAGTGAGTTTCTTATTCTAAGTAGTTTCTTTCCCCTTTCTGTTTTAATGAGTCATTAAATGTATTGCAACCAATTCTTTGGCATTCAGTTTTATAACAGTCTTTCTTCAGTCAAATCTACAATCCAAATTTTAAGTGTTCTTAAAATTTTGTACATCAATTATCCAAACATATTAAAGCCGTCTTTGAATTTTTAACTTAAGATTCAACTATGTTTGGTTGAATAATGTCCTTTATCCTTTTGCATGCTGTCCTACAAACTGCAGTTATAGAATGCTAACACTAGGGGGCGGTATGGTCAAAGAGTAAAATTCTTCAGTTGTACACAAATGGGATCATACAGGGACACTGGAAGAATCATCTAGTTTATGTCTCTGTGCTCCCCATGTACTTAGGGAGTCCTCAGCATCTTCTGTTTGTAGTTATACAAAGGAACCCCAGTCTCTTGAAGAGGAAGTGTAGATTGGTAACAGAATGACCCCAGTTTTCTACTTGACCTTTATATTGATAGCTTTTTAATCATATGTGATGCAGACAACGTAGTTATTCTTTACAAAGACGTCTACTGTTGTGTTAATTTGTTAGATGTGCATCTTGAGATTAATAGCAGTTATATTTATGTAGTAAGTTTTTTAGACATTTGGAGACGTATAATCTAATTCGCAAGTATCCAAAGAAAGGTGAAACCTGGCGGTTAGGGAGATGGCTCACTGGATACAGGTGCTTGCACCCAAGCACGAGTACCAGACAAAGCCAAGGTGGCATAGACGTCTATTCCCAGTGTAAGGGAGGCAGAGGCAGGGAAGACCCTTGTTTTGATTTCACACATGCATAAATGAAGAAAAAGTTAGCAATAAAATCCACAGTACTTATAAGATTAAAACAAAAGGGTGGCTATTTATCGGGGAGTTATAAAATTGATGGGGAATTCCGTCATAGGACAGAGTGGGTCCTAAAAGGGCATGTGATTAGCAGTGTCTCCTCATTAAAGGCAAGGAGAGTGTATATTCACAGGCTTATTGCTTAGAGCCCTTTGAAGAAGCCAGGGCAATCGATGGAGGAAAGAAATCAATAAAAGCAGTTTTGTCATTTAGAAGTAAGACATTACTGTCATTTCAAACATTTTTTTTAAATAAATACTATATTTTCTTTTCAGATTATGAACTTCCTCAGCGAGTTTTTGTCCCCCTTCCTGGATCTACTGTAATGTTGTGTGACTATAAATTTGGTGATGAATCAGCTGAAGAAATCAGAGACCACTTTTCAGATATGTTAGATCATGAGATTCAAATAGAAGACGTGGAAATTGCAGAGGAAGTAAACACAGGTAATTAAAGTGTGCGTGAACCACACCTAAACTCACTATGCCTTCCTGTTTTTTAAAGCTAATTCTGTTTAATACTTTGAAATATTCACTGAGGTATGTATAAACACACACACACATGACAAATCTTTACACATAAAAAAACCAACCAACCAGTCAACCAACCAAACACTCCCTCCCCCCCAAAAAAACAAAAAACAGTGTTTTCTTTGAAAACTTTGCCCAAACTTAAAACACATCAAATATTTTTTTTTTTTTTTTTTTGGTTCTTTTTTTCGGAGCTGGGGACCGAACCCAGGGCCTTGCGCTTCCTAGGTAAGTGCTCTACCACTGAGCCAAATCCCCAACCCCAATTTTTTGAGTCTAGCAAGTCAATCTCCATGACACAAATTCAGCCTTAAATATATAAAACTATTTAGCTTCCAAATATTTATTTCAGTGTGAGAAAAGTTTTTCTGAAACTTTTATAAAATTCTCCCTGCGTAATTCGTCATTTTATTTGTGTCCTCATTTTATAAGGAGGACACGAGAGTCAGGTGGGCAGTTCCAGAAGTCAGATGAAGGCGATTTGGACAGAGCGTAGACCTTCGATATATCTGGTTGTGTAGCCCAGCCAATGCCTCAAGCTGTTGTTTGCACATTTGATCTTAACCTTTGGAAGGTTTCATTTGATTTGCTTTTTTATCTGTAGTAAGTCCAAGATATAAAAATGCATATATAAAGAAATGTGCAATTTTATTTCTAAATGTTATATAATAAGATTAATTATTTGCAAATATCAATAGGTACTGAGTAAAAACAGCTTATTTTAGAAATTTGTGGTTTGGTAGAAAAATTTTGGATTACTTTCAAATATGAATGCTTATTAAATTTGAATATAGCCATTTTAAAAGTTCCTTTTCTGATTTCTTACTCAATTCTGTTAATTCCTAGTCCCCATCAGAGAACAGTACAGTGTTACTATTGTTAGTCATAGGTAAAAATCTAATATGCAGGATTTCATATATGACCGCCCCCACAGGTTGAGAACTGCTGGGTACTAAAGGGCTCTTAGAAATGTTGATGTGATCTTTAGAGTTTATGTGATTCATCTTTTTTCTTTTAGTATAGAAATCTGTACCCCAAGATGAATATACACTATTCTTCCTGATTCCGAGTAGCAGTCATCCTTCCTGTCACCTATCCTTCATTCAAGAATATGAACCAATAAAATGCTTGCCCTGCTTCCTAACGGTTCATGCTTTAAAGTTGAAGCTAACCGTTCTAAATATTTTAGAGCCAAAGAGCCCCACAGACTTTATTCTCTATGTTAAAGTTTCCAAACAACATTTTTTTTGCCTTCCCTTCTTTTGCCTTCCTCTGGCTTGGGAATTTCTAATCTGTGATACCAAAACTCTTAGGGTCTGAATTGGCTTCAGAAGGCCTACAAGCCTCTTGAAAATATTTATGTATTTGCTAGGAAATGTCTTGTATCTTTCAATGGGTTAGTGATTTAAAGAAATAAAAGAAAAACTACTTTTTAAAGTGTACTCTGATTTGCCATTCTTAAAATAGTTCACCAAATTAACTTTGCATTCATGTACTTTTAATAGTGAAATGTCTAAATCAGTGTGAACATAATAAGGAGACTGTACTTAACACATACTAATTGGTATAGGTCAGTCACTCAACATGATGTCATCTTGGTGCAGTAAAGAGAAGGCAAACGCTGAGACACTGGTGGAACCGGACATACCTTTTGGAGATGAACTGGGAGCCTCATTCATTTTATGCAAATGCAACTGAGTTGTCATTAGCTCAGGACTTCCTGTTCTATAGTAAGATTTTAAAAATGTTTAGACAGATTCTCCATTATGTAGCCCTGATTGGCCATGAACTTCCTATGTAGACAAGCCTGGCTTCAAGAATCAACCTGCCTAGGTGTGTACCATCGCATGTGGCCTAACTTATCTTTACATGTAGGAGCACACTCTAAAATAGTTATGAAAGTATACCATCATGCAATGTATTCATAAGACAAGTCATTTATTACCATTACCAAATACTATGTATTAGACCATACCAAGAACTAATTGGCAGAATGGGTAGAATTATATTCCCATCCTCACCAATATGCTGATGCTTTAACTTCAAGTGCTTTAGTCTATGACTGTTTTTGAAGATACTTTTGTAGCAGTAAAAATAAAATAGCGGCGAACCGGTCCCTGCAAATATCCTGGTAGTCACACTCTCTCGCTATTTCTGGCTCTGGCAGGCCTTTGGAACTAGCGCTGCCCTCACTCACAGCTCTCTTGGCAGGGTTCCACCATGCTAGGCATACACATCCCAATTCTGTGGCGACCCGGTGCATCCGGCCACCACACATTCTCTTGAACTCAATTAGGTCACCACATGAAAGAACATTTCACACAATAACCTCTGATACAATCGATAAGATATAATTTGCTCATCTAGACAACATAAAATTCTGTACACACCCATCCCTTAAGAATAGTCATAACAACCTGTCATATGTGCAAAGAGGAATCTTAATATCTGCCGTCATGTTCTGTCGTCTGCCTCCTTGCTCTGGCCTCCTCTGCCTCTCTAAAACTTTTCTCCTGCCCATCCTTCCTTCTCACCCAATGTCAGGCCCTGTTCTATCCTGTCCCTACCTTCACTTGCATAGTGACATCAACCTACTCTTATCTAGGTGGGCGGTTTATATCCTTATCAATTGGTTGTGTTGTGGATTGAGAATTTAGCATATAAATCTGATTGTTGGGTTACAGTTTGTTGAGTCTTGATTTTACCGGGTAGTTGGGAGTTTGTACTTTACCAGAGGGTGGTTGCTGAGAGTGTGGGCAGAGCCCGTGGCAGGGAGCCTCAATAGGCCAGCTGCTGCTGGACTCCTTTTACTGGGTAGCTAGAACCAGAGAGTTCATAGCTAGCAGAGAGCCTCCAGGAGAGATACTAATCTGAGATGAATTAGTGCTAGTTGTTGGAACTGGAATGAACAATCGCCAAGGTACTCGAGGGAACCAGTTCCACAGCTTTTTATTTTACTGAAATGTATTTAAGAGATGATTTTGTTAAATGATATCATTAGCATAGGCTCTAATCACACTGTGCTAGCATTCTTATAACAAGAGGAAATTTACATGTATAAAGGGGCACAAGGAAAGATTACATAGCAAGGAAAGGCCATTGAGGACAAAGGGAAGTAGTAGATATTTGTAAGCCAAGGAGGGTGTACTTGGAAGAAACCAAAAATGTTACTACCGAGATCTTCAGCTTGCAGAACTGTGAGGAAAAAAAGATTTCTGTTGTCTAAACAAACAAGTTAAAATACAATAATATTCTATAATCTGATTTTAAAGATAGACTGATGTCAGAGAATACAGTACAGTACTAACTACAGGAACAAAGGGGACAGATAGGTAGTTTGGCAGTTAGATATGGATACCTATATGTATAATATGTTATATAGAAACCACACTGATAGGAAGCCATAACTTTGTAGATTGTACATATTTTTCTGTTTCTGGGATTGAGTCATGCACTGACAATATTACCTTTCACATTAGTAAGTGTAACCCTTTTAGACTCTACCCAGGTTTTGAAACATGAATCAATTATAACCAAGCTAATAAAATTCATTATTATGTATTGATTTCCTGTAATATATTGAACATTAGGACTCTAAAGGTACCATATAGTGATACTTCTCAAGAGTCTTGCAACACAGTAGAATGTACAGAAAAATAGATTGTTGTGAGCCAGGTAATTAGGTCTATAATAGAAAAGTGGACAGAGTGCCAGATATGCAATAGGGGCACCATCTCAGGGATGCTTCTTGACTTCAAGTTGATATTGAAGGAAGAATTAAGTAAAAATGACCAGGCATTTTAGAAGCTGAACACTGGTTTGAGATGTAGCCAAGAATAAAAATTATCTAGAACTATGTTAGCTTTGCTTCACTCAGAATTTGTTAAATTGGAAGGGATATTTTAATAATTATATATAGTTTTAATAGTGACTGTAGTCTTTATTATTAGGTGGTAAGGTATAAAACCACAAGTTTGATGAATATATTAAGGGTCTTTAGCTAAACTTCCTATTTGTTTGGGGTTATATGCATTTGTCTATTCATTTATTCAGTTTACCCAGACACATTGGGCGTATAGTTTTATTTTTTCTTTTAGATGCACAATGAAAGCCTTGTGATGTGATATGAGTCTAGGCTTGCCGCTAATAGCTGTATGACCTGTGTAAAACCTTTCTAAGCTCCAACTCCTTTGGGGTATTTCTAAAAAGAAATACATAATAAATGCTTCAGTACTTTATCACATAATTAGTTTCTTCTCCATGAACTTCTTTAACATTAACACAAATATCAGTGGTAAAGTATGAACATAGAATTTAGTAATGTACTCAGATTTACATAAATATATCAGGGTTTCTATGTACAATAAATCCCAGAAAATTATTGAGATTCAGAAATTTAGGGCAAGTAAACTTTCTAAATATTTGGTATTATTTCTAAAGTTTTGAAATTATTTTCTTGACTATTACTATTATTTTTGTTCTATAATGTAGTTGTCAAATAGTTGCTATGTTTAAAAATACATATTTTACCATGTAAATATCTTCAAATCACATACCTTTAAAGGATAAAGGGATAAAATGCAATTTGTCTGTCAGACTGACTCACTAATGGTGAAGGATAAGCATGGCTTTAAAATTGGATGCGTTAGTCATCTAGACACTAATTTAGTAATTCCACTGTCCCTCGTCCACAATCCCAGGTGAGAGTAAACTGAGGACACACCTTTAAAGGATGCTTTGTCAGCTTTGCCTTGCTGTCAGAGCCAGTTACTCTTTGTCCCTAAATATTCATATTTACTCCTTTATTGTTTTCCATGCTCTGGTGGAGTCCATGACTTTGTGCATGGTAGGCAAGCTTCCTACTACTAGGCTGGTTACCCATGCCTTAGTCTTCTGAGACATGACTTGTTATGTGATTCAGGCAGGCCTTGCACTCCTTTTTCCTGATTCCATGCATATTCATATGCTTGAGAACCATTAGTGATTTAAAGGAAAAATTAATAATACTGATTCATTATTGTGGTGCTGGGAATGAAACTTGGCTTTGTGCATGAAGAAAGGCACGCGCCCATTCAGTTATATCTCAAGCTACTGTCCTTCCCTTTTAAGTCATGATCTGCTTCTGTATCCCAGGTTTTCTTCAAATATGCTATCTTTCCGCCTCAGACTCCTGAGTACTGAAACTGCAGGTGTGTGACACCACTATGGCCAATTAATTGTGTATATCTATGAATAAATTCTGACTATAGTTCTGCAGGGATAGGGAACTCATCTGTTTAAAGAATTCAAGTTCTGCATGACTGGTGAAATGGCACTTGCTGTCAATACTGATGACTTCAGTCATAGATACCTTTTTCAATAGTTTAATGTGTCATCCTTAATGCCGCTTTACTAGTGATTCTAATGTTCTCTCTCTCTCTCCACACACACACACACACACACACACACACACACACACACACACACATACACACACACACGCAACTATATTCTTCGTTGTTAAGGGATCAATCTGAAATACTTATTTTCAAACATAGTTCTCTAGAATTCTGAAACAGTTACTGCATTGCCACTTTTGGGATATCAAGCAAGTCTCCAGGGCTCTCTATTAAAGATAAGTAAATTCACATAGGCAGATGTATATAAATTATTGTCAGCATAATGAAGTAAAAACTTACATTCAGGGGTTGGGCATTTAGCTCAGTGGTAGAGCGCTTGCCTAGGAAGCGCAAGGCCCTGGGTTCGGTCCCCAGCTCCGGAAAAAAAAAAACAAACAAAAAACAGAAAAACAAAAAAACAAAAAAAAAAAAAAAAAAACTTACATTCAGGCTGTAGGGGTAGGTCAGGAAAAGTCTGATGACCAGAGTTCATCTCAGGTACCCTTGGATAAGGGAGAGAACAAACTCCTAAAAGTTGTCCTCAGACCTCACATGCCTGCCAACCATACGCATAGCATTCATATACTCACATCCATTCAACAATAAAGCTACATCACGTGTTCTGAGGACTATGTCACTTTGATATATAGTCCATGAAATTTAGTTCACCTATAAGGAGTAATGAACAAATCCATGTTATATAAAAGACGATCAGAAATCAGGAAAGACGACTAAGTGGATAGGAGCACTTGACTGCCCTCGTACAGGACCCAGGTTCAGTTCCCAGCACCCCTGTGGCAGTTCACAACCGTCGTTATGTCCAGTCAAAGAGGATTTGATACCCTCTTCCGATCTCTGCAGGCACAAGCCTTGTAGCACAGACATCCATGCAGACAGACAGACAGACAGACAGACAGACAGACACACACACACACACACACACACACACAGATACACATGCTGACACAGGCACATGGAGACACATAAAATAAACAAGTTTTAAAATAAAAATAAAGAGATCCTTTAAAATAGGAAAGGGGAAGGAAAATGCTGTTGGTTGTGTATATTCTTTATTGTTATATTAAAATGGCACTTTTGAGTTTATAAAGAGCTTGTCCTGATTTCTTGCAGCTTGTATGCCTTCCTGTGTGAATAGTGAGGCTTCACTGACCAACACAAATGATGAACAGCCAGAGCAACCAAACAAAACCATAGGAGTGAAAATTCAGCAAAACATAGGTATTTGCTTCCTTAATGACTTTGAAAGTGAACTGATTGTCAGTTTTCTTTTTATCTTAAAATTAATTTCAATTAACCAAAATGTTAGATTAGGACAGTATTTACTGAGTATGATCGAAGTTAAGGTTAGCCACACAATAAATGTGCATTATGGTGATTGAGAAGCCTACCCACTGAGCTGTGTTTCCACGTAATCTGAGTATGAAACAGCTGGCATACTGGGTGTGTGTATGTCCCTGTGTACCTATATGTATGCATGTATCCGTACATACATACATATATTTACAGAAGCTTTTAAAAATACTTCTTCTGTTTTAGTGTGCATTTGTGTACGAGAGATATTTTGCCCATTCTTTATGACTTAGCTTTTCAACTCACTATCATGTTTCTAAGACATCACTGGATTTTAGTCCGTACATACCTGTGTATTTGGTAGTGTGTACATACATTGTTCATCTCTGTGTGTAGTCGTATAGGCATGTTCCCTGTCTCAGAACCTAAGGGTCGGTCACGCCTTCCTTTCTTTTGCTCATCCCACTTGCATTGTTTTGTTCGTCTCCCTTTTAGGTGTGATCGCAGCACTAGCAGTTGCAGCATTTGCTGCGGGCATCTCCTTCCATTACTTCAGTGACTAGGGGAAGGCCCAAAGAGCTCCCTGACCATCCAGAAATCACTGGTCCACAGCTACGAAAGCTAAGATATAAATGCCCACCCCACAGAAGCCGGCACCGAGCTCTGCCTCGATCAGGTCGTCTGTTAGATGATGTGTTTCTGACGACGCACATGAATCACCAGCTGCCCTGTTAGCCCTGCTTTTACTATCTGGTCAGGCTCCCAAAAGTAAACTGCGCATCTAAGTGGAGTTGCATGTAACAAACCACTGTTCTGTATTTTCAGAAGGGTCAAATGTGAGCTATTTTAAGAGCTCAGTGCTATTGAACTAGATCACACATTGATCAGAATAGTGAAGCTTCAGGCAGTCAGTAGCAACCATAGCAGACGTATCATCAGTAGTTTTCTGGTAAGTTCATCTAGAGGACTTTTCTAATATGTACCCAGTTGCAGTATGTTATAGACATTGATTAAATTGGAGGCCATGAATACTATTCTAAGCATACACATGGACCATGGTTTTCTTTTTTCTTTCTTTTTCTTTTTTCTTTTTTCTTTTTTTAATAATTTTATTTTTCTTGAATATTTTATGTATTTACATTTCAAATATTATCCCCCTTCCTCCTTTTCCATACCCTCTCCCCCTACCCCCTGCTTTTATGAGGATGCTCCCATTCCCATCTACCCACTCCAACCTCAACACCTGGCATTACCCTACAATGGGGAAACAAGCTTTCACAGGACCTAGGGCTTTTCCACCCATTGATGCTCGACAATGCCATTCTCTGCTATGTATGTGGCTGGAGTCATGGGTCCTTCCATGTGTCTCTTTGGTTGGTAGTTTAGTCCCTAGGAGCTCGGGCGGGGGGGGGGGGGGGGAGGTTTGGTTGGTTGGTATTGTTGTTCTTCCTATGGTGTTGCAAACCCCTTCAGCTCCTTCAGCCTTTTCTCTAGCTCCTCCATTGGGGTTCCCTTGTTCAGTCCAATGGTTAGCTGCAAGCATCTGGCAGAGGCCAGTAGCAGCACTGAGGTGTACTGTTTGCCTCCAACCAGAAACAAAGAGGAATGTAAACCTGAGATGCTATCCTAATTAGGGCAGTTACTATTCAGCACCTCTCCCTTGTAGTTCTATGTAGCTCCTGGCAGAATAAACTAGAAATATTTCTAACTTAGACCCAAGACTCCCATCAATTATGACCAAGCAATATTTTTTCCTGATTTTATATCATGAGGTACAAATGCAGTGAAATGGGGAGAGATAAACTATAGGAAAAAAATTAAAGTCATTTCCTGAGGTTTACATCAACAGTGTAGAGAATAACGGTAGAGCCATAGTGTGGATGAAAGCCAAGTAGTGTTCCTCGGAATAACGAGGACGCTCTTTAAAGGAAGAGAGGAAACTGCAGATTATTTAGTGGGAGTAGACTCAGCTGAAGAGATCAGAGAAATGGAAGGTGGAGCAGCAGGAAGGCTGTAGGGAGGGAGGAGTGACACAGTCTAGGAGCACCCTGAGGGAGAATGGAAGAGAGGCAGCCCTTGGCAACGGGTTTCTGACACTCATTAGCAAAACAGACTTAGTGAACAAACAAACAAGCAAATCCACAAGTAAACCACAAGTCTGAAACAAGGTTCCTAAAAAAGCCAAAGTGGCTATAAAGATGGTCAGGTAAGCCGTCAGTCACATGCACAGTGCACCGCCAGTAGCAACAGTATATCCAGGAAGTGGTAAAACACCTTCATTGTTGTGAGGGGAACTGTGGGAACTGGAAACTGGTGCAAGGTGAAACTCAAACAAACTCTCATTAAAGAAACTGAAGAAGGATGGTCTTTGATAAGAAAAATTACTCAAGAAGCAAGATTTGGAATTGAAGTGTTCATGAACAGACAAAATCAATATTGTAAATTTAAAGTGTTATTTGTATAAAGCAATCATAATGAAGTATTTAAAGAAATTGTAGAAATTGTAAACACATTTAACACTGAATAAATATTGTTATGCAACATTAATGCGGAATTTTAAGATAACGATGTAACTGGGAAAATCTGCTTTGGGAGATAGGAGGGTGGTGAGGATTCAGGAGCCAAGCCAAGGTAAGGTTTGAATGTGATTGTTTCACATGAATTACTTTCAGGGCTACCTTCTCAAAGAATACTCAGGTGGTGAAACATCCCAGCGACACAATACAAATAAAGGGGGACATTAGAGGGCCACTGAAAGGTGGAGTAATACTGACTGCACACCTCACAGCTACGAGGCTCTGGGCCTTGCCTCAGCATAGAACAAAGACTAGTGCGGCCTAGCTCAGGAAAAGAAAATGAACGGACAGAGTGCATCAAACAGACTGAATTCCGCAAAGCTAAACTTTAGTTGAATTGCAGAAGTTAAGTAGACCTGCTCAGTAGAGTTGAATAGTAAAAAAATTAAGATTATTTTTTTTGTCAACACTAGCTTCAGCCTTTCCCCTCTTTTAAAAACAATACCACTATTAAATATCTCACTCAAACTTTCAAAGTACATGTGATAAGGGAAGATTGTGTGAGACTCCTATAACTTTTCAAAATCAGGACTAGCCAGAGAAAAGAAAACTACAGGCTAATAACACTTCCTAACACATGTGAAAGTCAGATTCACTGCTTGGTTAGCTCAGCATTATATTAAAAGATGTATGCATTAATTACCAAGAGCATGAGCTCACTAACTTTGTTCATGATCCTTAGAAAAGTGATAAAAATAGATACAAAAAACAAAAACCCCAAGGCATTTAAAAAACACGTGGTTAGACATATGGAAATATTTACCTGCATAATAGATTGATTAAGGCTATAACCAATACTGTTTTACCTTCACTTGGTTGAAAGCTAAGCCATGGATATGTTAATAAAAATGGTGTGATAAAACTCACCTCACACTGTAGATGCTCAGAAAGCCATCTGGCCTTGTAGCATTAAATAACCGTATTCTCTACATGTACACACTTAGGTAAATTCTTGCATGGATACTATAAGAGAACGTAGTAATGATTATGGCTCTCACCCAAATATTTATTAATTAAAAATAAGCACGTTTTAGGGGGTGTAATTTTATTTAGCAGGGAGAAGGATGTACATGGGAACACGGGTAGAATTTAATTCAGGCTTCATGGTTCCAACCTGTAATTTCAGCTTCAGTGGTTGGAGCAGGAAGGAAGATTTCAAGTTCAATGACAGTATGCACTACATAGTGAGACTTTGTCTTAAATAAATAAATAATAAAACTTTTATTTAGAAATGATTAGGTAAATGCCAACTCCACACACAGTATGGTACTGTTTGTAAAGGTGAGCAAGTTTAAGCTGCATTACAGACTTTTGTGATGATTTTTTTTTTTTGTTATTTTTTTGTGGGTCCAAGTCTAGGTTTCGCTGAGATGGTTTTCCCAGCTGTGCTCAGGCTTCTCTCTCTCTCTCTCTTTCCCTCTCTCTCTCTCTTCTCCTTCCCTCCCTTTCCTTCTCTCCCCTCTTTCTGTTTTGCTCCAATCTAGACAGCTTTTTCTTGCTATTCTAAAAACTCTGGTTGAAACAGCTCTTTCTGCTAGGTAAAAATCTGAAAGCTGTCTGGAAAGCTCATGTGTTTTCTGACCAAAGTCAGAAAAACAGCTATAAAAAATTATTGGATTGTCTGACCAAGTCAGAAATACTATTCAGAAAAAATTCTGGAAGAGCTGTTTTCGCCCTCCAGTGATCTCCTGAGAGCTCAGGCTCTCCCTAGAAATATCTCATCTCATGCAGGCCAAAGCCCAGCTTCTTACTTACATATGTATTCCATGTTCCCTTTTAGATTATCCTAAGAATCAGCATACAGTGACCAAAGAGCCTTAATTCTTAGGGGACAGCAAGCATGTTTATTTTTGTTTTTTAACATTGCAAAAGAATTCAGAGGTCTTCCTTGCCTCTGTTAAACACAGATGATAAACCAGCTGGATGGGACCCTGTCCTGAAATTACCACTTCTATCACTCTTGGGCCCTAACTTGCTGCATCCCAGGCTGACCTGGAACTCAGGAATCTGTCTGCCTTCGAATCGTTCTGATCAGCTGTGTTCATGGAGCTTCCTCTGTCCCTTTAGATTTGCAAAGCCCCTCCCTTTTTTTTTTTTTTTAACTTAGTGAAATTCTTCTTATGGTACAAAAATAAAGGACGATGGTGGAAGAATGACGCAATGTGTCATAAATCCATTGAAAATGGCACTGCAATGCTTTGCTTTCTATGCAGTAATACACAACTTTTGTTTCCTATTGCTAACACAGCATCTCCACTTACATCAGTAATGGTTTTTCTTACAGTTCTCGGGGTGGACTAAAGTCACTTTCGTTCTTTATGTGATGGTTGCTGGAACGTCTGTTATATTAGGGCCAGATAAGGCTTTAAACATAGTTCTTCCACCTGGTTGACAGTTGATGGTAGCTCTCAGCTGGGAACCCAACTGTCGCGTCTCAGTTCCGTGTAAGGCTTGCATCTGGCTTGGAGTTCTTCCTTCCTAATGGCTGAGTTTCTTCATATGTTATGATGCTTGGGTTCAAAGAAGTAACACAGCATGAACATTCTAACAAGAGAGCATTAGAGACAGACTTCTCTTAAAACCCTGGCTTGGAAATTCATGAATATGATATTTACTATCCGTATTGGCCAATTTAATTTCCAGGATAAACCTAAATCAAAACACAAGGGGAAGAAAGTCTTTATTTAGATGGGGAATATGATGTATACACTGATCACAGCTTGCCTTCCTCTGGTGTGCTACTCCTGTGGACCCATAAAATGTCTCTTCCTTTTACATGAGCCCTAAGGTGTTGTAGCCATCAGTAATTCACTATGTTCTTACCAATACATGGGGATTAACCCAAGCTCCGTGACAAGCTCATAAGCTTGTTGATTCTTACTTTAGGGGTTTGTCTAAACATAGATTAGCCACTGTACAACAAATACCCAGGAAATTGTTCTTGATTTCTGATTTTAGCCCGATGAGCAAATGTATTGGAAAGAATTCACACTGTAGTAAAGGTATATTAATGTTAATAGGTTTTGATCTATTTGTCATTAAGGACAAACAATAAAAGTGACTGCTTTGTTTCTGCTTCATCATTTTGAAAGCACATTTGCATTCATTGTCTCATTGATTTATATAAAATATTTGTGCTGTAAGTGAGACAGAGGCTTGTTGACAGGACCCTAACTTGATGAAGGATTGTTCATGTTTAGGAAGGATAAACATTTGAGTAATGTATGGGCTAGTTTTCATGTCAACTTGACAAAAGCTAGGTTCACCTATGTCAACTTGAACCTCCATTGAAAACTCCATGAGACTGACCTGTAGGCAAGCTTATGGGCCATTTTCTTGACCACTGTCAGTAGTGCCATCTATGGGCAGGTGGCACTGGGCTGTATAAGAAAGCATCCTGAGTGAGCCAGTAAGCAGCATATTCCTGTATGGCCTCAGCATCAGTCTCTGTCTTCAGGTTTCAGCTTGGAGAGTTTTGGTCCCAACTCGCCTTGATTACAGACTATAAGCTATCAGATGAAGTAAACCATTTCCCCTCCAAATTGCTTTTCATCTCGTGTTTTAAATCACAGCAGTAGAAACCCTAAGACAGGTAATGCATGTTTTGTCTCAGTGATCAAAAATAGATTACTCCTGGTTTTCATCTTTGTAAAAATGTTTTTAAATGATTTAAATACTTAGCATCATCAGAAGAAGCTGGATGTTTATATTGTGCTATGGAAATTCGGAAATTATGATTCTCATAGAGCCTTATTTAAAAATTCTAAATTAAGATGACATTTTGGAAAAGATCCTTCGCTTAGTTCAGTTCGTTAAGATATTTTGTTTATGGGATTGGGAAAAGAAC
The DNA here is from genome assembly GCF_021556685.1 of Rattus norvegicus. Classification (NCBI taxonomy): domain Eukaryota; kingdom Metazoa; phylum Chordata; class Mammalia; order Rodentia; family Muridae; genus Rattus; species Rattus norvegicus. The sequence goes on along the minus strand of NC_141546.1, from coordinate 64,997,117 downwards.
TTAATAATTAAGATGAAGATACTTTAATCAGGTCTAGGATTCTATTTTAGTCAAATCCAGTCTGGTTGTGGGTATACCAGATGTCTAACCCCATGATAAGCTTATAGAATATCAATTAACTGAGATGCTAGGTTGCTTTTGTCTGAATAAAAATCACATGGATTTTTAACATTTTAATGTACTTTCAAGTTAGTACTGTTGAAAAGGCATGCTGTTGCTCAATAGCCAATAATAATAAATAACTACAACTAGCTAAGAACTAGAAAAATGTATGGTTTATATATCAAGGAGAAGACACTGATGAAAGGGAGTGACTGAGAATTTAGAATCAAGAAAACATGCATTTACGCTTCCTCAGGAAGGGAGGAAGGGTGACCTAAAAACGAATAAATACTGGCTTTAAGAGAAGGAATGCTGTTTTTGACACAGTAGTTCAGAAGCAGAAGAAAGTTGATGCTGATGTTTATGGGCTGTTAGGCTTGGTGATGATAAGTTGAAGGTAATATCATCTGGTACCTTCAGATGTTGACCAGGTTGCCAAAGGCATCTGAGAATGAAAAAAAGGGCATTTGCAAAACTTGTTGCAAAGAATGGGTCACCAAGATGACTGACTAAGCAGTGGGATTGCAAGATGAGGTTATTTATTATAAATGAATGAAATTGTGTCCTTTCCCTCAAGAGTCTGTCTTCTCGGCTTCAAATGTAGAAATCAAGAATGGTATTTAAAATGGTAGTTGATATACTGTAAATCCACTGTAGCAAAATCAGTGACAATGACTACATAGCAGTATTTGGGAGCCTGGTTTAATAAATAATTTAAAAACGAACATGTGTTTAGAGTTTGGGGGTAAAATGATGAGTGTTAATGCCAGCGAGGCTGAAGAAGGAGTGAAAAGGTGTAAGGGTCTAACCTCTGGCACAAATGACAGCAGAAGCACGAGCCCGCTAGTCCCATTGCATCTCAGTAACAGAGCGGTGTGGACAGGACATGGGTCCGAGTACCTCCAGCATGAACCCACTCCTAAAAGCTTCTCCACTCCAATAGCACCACCAGCCTGGGACCAAGTGTTCAAACTCGAGCATGTAGAGACCTTTCACATTCAAACTATAACATCTTACCTATATCCCCCATGAGTTCATTGCCATCTCGTTGGGAAATGTATTCATCCCAACTTCTGAAGTCCCTTTAATGAGCAAGACTGACACTATTTAGATGCCCAAAGTCTCTTCTGAGAACCAAAGCAAACTGAGAACCCTTATGTGTGAGTCCCTATGAAATCAAAGGACAGACTACATTCTTCCAACATAAAATGGCCAAAGTAAACATTCCTGTTCTAAACAAGAGAATAGGAGTAGAGCAAAAAGATCGGACCGAGGCAGGATGGAAAGGCAGAAGAAATACCAAATCATCTAGCTCCACTTTTCACTATAGATGACATCATATAATCTCCAAAGGGCTTAGGTAGCCCCTGCTTCCTCACCCCCAGCTCTGCCCACACCATAACACATGATTCTTGTTGAACTGGCTCTGTTCCATGTATGCAGATTTCTTTGGTGGATGCCATGCGTCTGGTCTCTCAAACATCCTGGAACCCTCTTGCCATCTTAGACTTTACCTTCACTCTCAGGGACTCCTGCAGTCTCTTTTGCCTTGTCACTGTGTAGCTTGACCTCATAAGATTTCTGGAACCATGGGGCCACACTAATGTAGCATTTTTCATGCTTATGGAGCCAGAACCATGCAGACAACACTGTCAAATTCTACTGCCAGCTCGAGATATACTGTGGCTGACTTGGACCACAGCTGTAGCAGCTCTTGGGTGCTGACCCTGGGGAAACACTTGCTAGGCAGTTGTTTTCTAAGAGTAAGAGCCCTTTGGTGTTCTGAGTTCAGGCTCTTTTCTTTCAAGTAAGTTGGCAATTTCACAAGTTGGAGCCTTTGTTGGGTGGACTCCTGCCCTCCAGGCACCTTTCCTATGCCTCTACAGAGCAGGAGGTTTCTGTTAAAAAAAAAAAAAAATCACAGTTTCTTTTCGGCACATCCCTTGACTGCAACTTTAAATTTGCACCAGTCCCTAAACCACTACCAAAAGACTATACATGGACTGACCCAGGGCTCCAACTTCATCGGTAGCAGAGAATAGCCTTGTTGGGGCACCAGTGGAGGGGAAGTCCTTGGTCCTGCCAAGGTTGGACCCCCAGTGCAGGGGAATGTTGGAGGGGGGCGGTTAAGGGAGATGGATGGGGGGAATACCCATATGGTGGAGGGGGAGGGAATGGGGACTTATGGACAGGAAACTGGGAAAGGGAATAACATTCAAAATGTAAGTAAAGAAATATATCTAATAAAAAAATTTGTCAGTCTCTTTCTTAGAAAAACTGCATCTTCTGTTATTCTACAATAGTTTTTAACTCTTCTTCACCCAGGTAAGATTGGCAATCAATAACCATGCCTCATCCTGGATGCTGTCCTGTCTTGAAATGCCTTTCACTGAAGACATCAGTCCATTAAGTTTGGCCTCCCTTCAGTCTCAGGACACAGGCAGAACATAGCTAGATTCTTTGCTAGAATGTAGCTCTAACCTGGTACCTGAGAGAGTGCTTGTTCCTCTCTGAAACCTAATGAACCAGGCCTCCACAGTCCACATTTATTTCAGTCTGTGGTATTCCAAAACCTCTTCTGTCGCGCGCCCAATGTCCCGCCAGCAAGAACGACGTGCGGCAACAGGATTCTTCTGCGAGCAAGCCTTTACTGTGTTACAGCTCTTCTTAGTGTTACAGCTCTTCTCAGTGTTACAGCTCTTCTTAGTGTTACAGCTCTTCTGAACAGGGACTCCGAGCAGCAAAATCGCTCGGCTTATATAGACAACAGTATGCTAATTATCTCTCAGGGATTGGTGGGACTTGGATCACCCCACTACTTGTCCTCCAGGGATTGGCGGAGAATGAATCACCTCATTAGCATATTAACGGTCAACTGACACCTGGTGCATAAACCGCACATGTGCAGTACCGCTGTTCACCACTAGAGGGAGCCCTAGCAAGGGGACAAGCCTGCACATGCGCAGTAAGTCGTTTATATCCAGACAAGGCTGGATGTCGGCGCCATCTTTGTTTCGCCGCGCCGCTCTCTACATCTCCCCCTTTTTTGTTTAATAAAATGACTGGTCTAGATCTGGGTGTCACGTCAATCTTGTCATTGCTCCTGTCTTAGGTCGTTCTCATCCAAACTCGGCCTTACCCGTCATAGAGTTACCCTATCGCCACCGGGCCCCGTGTCTTAGGTTGGTCTGAGTTCGAGGAAAGTTGCCCGTCCCTGGATACAATGACTCCACATGACTGTGACAAAAATGATCTAGGGCGAACTCTTGATCTTTCAAAGAGGCCAGCCATATGTTGGGAGAAGCACCCTTTTTTTTTTTTTGGTTCTTTTTTTCGGAGCTGGGGACCGAACCCAGGGCCTTGCGCTTCCTAGGTAAGCGCTCTACCACTGAGCTAAATCCCCAGCCCCCAGAAGCACCCTTTTTAATGGTGGTCATAGCCTGGTAAACAACCACTTTGTGTCTGGCATGTTCTCTTTTTAAACGGCCAATAAGCCAGAGACCTACTCCGCATCCCAGGAGGACAATAGCTCCCCAGGACAAACATGCCCGCCCACTCCTTAACAAGGGAGAAAGCATTGGTAATCCATGAGGTAAAGTCTTCAACTGTGATGGGGTCCAGCCTAGTGCTGTTGAGGACAGCAATCTGCATCAGCAATTGTCTTGATAGTTGCTCTGCTTTCATGGACCAGTTTCCTTTCAGATAATTCGAGATTTCTTTGTTCTGTTGAAAATTCTGAGAAAAGTTAGCTCGCAAAAGAATAATGCATAAACCTCGAAGGGAAGAAACACAAGACACATCATATGATACAGTGCTTCAATTTGTTCTTGAACTAAATCTATCCTTTGATTGGCTAATAGAAGGCCAGATGCCAAATGGGTATTAAATCCTTCTTGTATCTCTAGCCCCACTGCAGTTCTTTCTACAATCTGATTGACAGTCTCAGCCATCTGTATTTGATTGGTCATAGCGATTGCAGCTGTGGTAGCTGCGGCAGCAGGCAGAACAATGGCTGAAATTATGGCTGCCATAATTCCAAAATCTCTTTTGGCTCTCAGCAAATTAAGAATAGGAAAGCTATCTGGGTTTGCCTCCACTGGGATTGGCACAAAGGAGCGAATCTTAACCATCACTGCGGTGTCATTAGTGCCATCCCAGCATTCAGCTAAATAGCAGACTACATCAGAGATATTACAATTTAAAGCACCACTGCTTACATTAGTGCTTATCAGAAAAAAGGTGATCTAGCACATACTGAAGTACTAGTGGCAGTATTATTTACCAAGAGGTTATTATATTGAATATTGATCAACCTGGTATCACCTTTTTCTGGTAGCTGAAACATTATACAGCACGAAGTTCTCTCCCATCAACCTAGCAAAGGGGGTCAGGGATATATATGACCCTTGCTCATTGGACAGCACCCATAGAAACCAAGGCCAGAGATTATGTTTGTCAGTCTTATTCTCAAAACAGTAGAATTGCTATGAACTGGCATGGGTACTGGCCAGGATCTGGCAATAGCCCACAGGGTGAGCGAATTAACCTGTATTACCATTCCCAGTAGTAATAGTAGGGTTCGTAGTCTCATCTTCAGGAAGAGCAGAAGGCAATCTTCGAGTCAAACGCTCAGGTACCCAAATTGGATTTTCTTGATTCTGCGGAAAAACACAAATCGCTCCCCTAGATCTCGAAATCATGGGATCTGGGCCACGCCATTCATCAGTTAAGACATCCTTCCACTTTACTTCTACATTAGTTATAGGTATAGTAGCAGCATGGCGATCCGCGGCAGAGCGATCATGCACATCCAAAATTAAGAAATTTAGAGTAAAAAGAGCTAAAGAAAGTTGTTCTTTTGGTGTTTGGCCGCTGGCAATTCTCTCTTTTTGTTTTTTTATAAGCTCTTTTAAGATACGATGTACCCTTTCCACAATTCCTTGACCTTGGGGATTGTATGGCAATCCTGTAGTATGTTTGACTGCATTGTCTGGCAAAATGCCTGAAAGGACTTTGCAGTGTAGGCAGGCCCGTTGTCTGTCTTGAGACTATCAGACTTTCCCCAGGCTGCCCATGCCTCTAAGCAATGACTAATGGCATTACGAGCTTTTTCACCAGTCATCAGAGTAGCGTGTATAATACCAGAACAGGTATCAACAGAAACATGAGCATATTTTAAATTTCCAAATTGAGATATGTGTGTGACATCCATCTGCCAAAGTTTTAGCCGGATCAGACCACGAGGGTTAATCCCAACATGAGGAGGGTGGTGAAATTGAACACAATTTTGGCAACGTAACACCACATCACAAGATGCAGCTCTAGAGATTTTTAAATTTTTGTTGAAGAGTGAAAGCAGGTACATGAAACTTTTGATGAAATCCTCTAGTGAGATCAACCAGAGTGGCATGAAAAATAAACTCTCTATGAGTACTAGCATCCACCAGGGTGTTATTACTGGTCATGGGACCAGGCAAATTAGTATGGGCTCGAATATGTTGTATAAAAATTTTATTTTTTCTGGCCCAAATCAAATTTTGTAATTCTAAAAGAATTTGACATACAGTACTAGTTGACCGAATTGGCCCTGCAATTTCAAGTGAGCGCACCGCATTAACTACATAAGCAGAGTCATTAAAAAAATCATGAAATCTTTTGAAAACTTACAATACAATTTTACGTTCTGTAATTTGGGGGGTGCCTGGTCTATATTGAATTAATACTGGTTCTTGAGAATCAACCATATAGGCACCTACACCTATATGGAGCCATCTGTATAAATATTTAACGCTCCAGACAAAGGCTCTGAGGCAGTGACCTTTGGAAAAATCACTGGATGTTCAGTAAAAAATTGTAGCAAAGGCATCCCAATTTAGACCTGTTTCACTAGATTGGCTCATGCCACATGTTATCTAGAATGACTCCATCCAAATTTTCCAGTTTTATGTCAACTTTCTGTTACCAATGTTACATTTTTTAACCATATCCAATAACTTAAAAGCCAATAGTCCATAACCAAGGCATGTAGAGAATATTTATACATTTAAAACCAATCAGAAAACAAAATTGAAGTGGTTACACATATCTTAGCTACAGGTGCAAGGCTCCAAGGGCCGATTGAAACTGCTTTTTTAAGAGAAGCACCTTGTCACTTGCTAAATCTCCTTGAGACCAGGAATCCAAGTAGGCACACTCAAGTTTATCTTTTTGTTTGATTCTCCTGAATAAATTTTCAGGCGGTCTACCTCTATCAAATCTGATCAGTATGACTCTGTGAGGTTTCCACAGCCTAATCACATACCTAGCAATAGCCTCAACTTGAGCCACAACAAAAGCTGCACTGACCCCATTTTTTATCTCTGCCTTCTCTCTGTTCCTTTTATCTCCTTTTCTTTTCTTTTTTTCTTTCGAGACCTTTTCTCCCTCTGACATACTTTCTTGTTGTTCTGCAAGGACCCTCTGACCTGTCCTAACAGCTTCCTCACATCGTTTATCCTCTAAGCAGGCAGGGACCATTTGCCAAAGAGGTTTTGGTCCGGGCTTAAGCTTGCTGTCTGTGGCTTCTCTATCCCACACAAAGAAAAAAAGAAACAAAATTACCAGCCTTGCCCACAAAGGATCCATAACTTTAGGTTTCTTCACAGTGGCTCTCCACCTAGGCCCATATCTTTCTTCCTCATATATGGCTGCCTCTTCCTCTAATTCCTCTTCCTCCCACTCTGACAACTCTTGCTCAGAGTCACTACCAGTCAGTTCTAAGGCTTCTGATTCTTTTAATGGATACAAAGTATCCTCTCCGGATGACTTGTACTTCATCCTCCGGGGTATACCTATTTTTTCCTCCAGCGGCATTTCTTCCGCCTTTTGTATCTCTTTCACTTTTGTTTTAGTAACCTTTTTCTTTTTGTGCGCTCCTAATTTCTCACTCTGCTCCGTTTCTGACATGCTCTCTTGAATGTTCTGTCCTGCCTTGACTATGTCCTCACATTTTAACACAACTAGTAAGAAGACAACAGTCACTATAAAAACGAGCAACAATCCCTCCACGGCAAGACTAAATCCAAAAAGGGGCATGCCTCTCGGAGCCTGCCTTTTAATTTACCTTCTCGCAGTTCTGAATCCTCTTCAGCATACTGAAGGGTCCCCTCGGCACCGGCGATGTTGGTTTCTGGGTCTCGGCACCACTTGTCGAGCGCCCAATGTCCCACCAGCAAGAACGACCTGAGGCAACAGGATTCTTCTGCGAGCAAGCCTTTACTGTGTTACAGCTCTTCTTAGTGTTACAGCTCTTCTCAGTGTTACAGCTCTTCTTAGTGTTACAGCTCTTCTGAACAGGGACTCCGAGCAGCAAAATCGCTCGGCTTATATAGACAACAGTATGCTAATTATCTCTCAGGGATTGGTGGGACTTGGATCACCCCACTACTTGTCCTCCAGGGATTGGCAGAGAATGAATCACCTCATTAGCATATTAACGGTCAACTGACACCTGGTGCATAAACCGCACATGTGCAGTACCGCTGTTCACCACTAGAGGGAGCCCTAGCAAGGGGACAAGCCTGCACATGCGCAGTAAGTCGTTTATATCCAGACAAGGCTGGATGTCGGCGCCATCTTTGTTTCGCCGCGCCGCTCTCTACACTCTTCCAGAATAGCCCACTGAGCTCTGTGCACTGGTTAATTTCTCTTGTCTAGGTGACACAACCTAGAGTCATGTGGGAAATTGATTAATTGCAAAATCACTTCCTTCAGATTGGACTGAATTATCTTCATTGTTTATTGATGTGAGCAGCCCAAACCCACAGTGGCACCATGCCCAGGCAGGTGGCTGCGAGTTTCATAAGAAAGCTTGAAGGGACTTCAGCCAGCTCACAAACATGGCTTTGGCAGGCCTTGCCCTTCTCTTTGACCCCCTATGCTTTGTTAAAGAAAGCATTAGATTATATTTTAAAGCTAGCTCCCAAGATTCATTCCCTTATTTGGTCACTTCTTCCTCCTGAAGCTGACTACCAAGGTCCAGCTTATCAAATACTGAGATTCAGGAATCAAAGGCCCCCTTTAGCTCACCTGATTAGTATGCCCAATTGAAATTAAACACCTCATCTTAACACAGACTTTCCCATTTTTCCCTTTATAAATTGTCATTTGCCTATGGGCCAGGCCTATCTTCTCCTATCCCAGGAGTGGTATAGCTGGGTTCTCAGGTCCAATCTCGGGTCTATGTCCAATTTTCTGAGTAGCCACCAGACTGATTTCCAGAGTGGTTGTACCAGCTTGCAATCCCACCAACAGTGGAAGCGTGTTCCTATTTCTCCACATCCTCGCCAGCATCTGCTGTCACCTGAGTTTTTTATCTTAGCCATTCTGACTGGTGGGAGGTGGTATCTCAGGGTAGTTTTGATTTGTATTTCCCTGATGACTAAGGATATTGAACATTTCTTTAGGTGCTTCTTGGCCATTCAGTATTCCTCAGTTGAGAATTCTTTGTTCAGCTCTGTGCCCCATTTTTAATAGGGTTATTTGATTCTCTGGAGTCTAACTTCTTGAGTTCTTTGTATAAATTGGATATTAGCCCTCTATTGGATGTAGAACTGGTAAAGATTTTTTCCCAATCTGTTTGTTGCCCTTTTATCCTAATGACAGTGTCCTTTGCCTTACAGAAGCTTTGCAATTTTATGAAGGCCCATTTGTCTATCGATGATCTTAGAGCATAAGCCATTGGTGTTCTGTTCAGGAAATTTTCACCTGTGCCTATGTGTTCAAGGCTCTTCCATAGTATCTCTGTTAAGAACAACAATACTAACCAACCAGAGCTCCCAGGGACTAAACCACTACCCAAAGAGTACACATGGACAGACCCATGGCTCCAGCTGCATATGTAGCAGAGGATGGCCTTGTTGGGCACCAATGGGTGGAGAACCTCTTGGTCCTGCCAATGCTGGACCCCCCCAGTGTAAGGGAATGTCAGGGTTGGGAGGTGGGAAGGAGGATGGATAGAAAGGGGAAACACCCTTTTAGAAGAAGGGGAGAGGGATGGGATGGGGGTTTGTGTCCGGGAAACCAGGAAAGAGAATAACATTTGAAATGTAAATAAAAAATATCCAATAAAAAAAAATCCTCCCTCAAAAGGTAGAGCCTTGATGTGGCCATGACTGAATGACTTATGCATAACAAAGAGAATAAAAAAAAATAAATATGGAGCAAAAATAAAAAAAAACACTAAAATAAATAAATAAATAGATAAATAAACAAACAAAAAAAAACCCAAAAACTAAAGAACTAATTGGGGAACACAACCTTCAGTGCTCTTTCCCCCGATCAAAGCATCAGAGCCGTCCCTTATACCTCTGTGCTAAGAACTTGTTCTTGAGGTGTCTTGAACCTGGAGTTTCCCTACAAATCTGGCTAAGTTAGAGAGAGCCAGAGGGAGCAAGCCAGTCAGTGAATCCTTTGGTTTACGCTTCAGTTCCTTCTTGAGCTCCTGCTATGACTTCCCACAAAGATGGGTTGTGGTAATCTAGAAGTGTAAGCCAGATAAACCCTTTCCTTCCAAGTTGCTTTTCAACGTGGCATTTATCACCACAGCAAGCAAACTGGGACACTCCACTTACAACATTTAAGGACTTTTCTAACCCAAGATCCAAACTCTTTCATTGTTGCTCTTGGTAAACAGTTGCAAAGGCCTAAGTGCTGTGTGTTTTTTTACTACACATAGCAACAGCTCCACGTCCCAGCACTAACTTATGTGTTATTTACTTTCCCTGTTGCTATGATTAAAATACCCCACAACAAACAATTCAAGGAAGGAAGGGCTTGTAGTTTGAGGGAAGGCGTGGTGGAAAGACCATGCATCGTGAAAGGTCAGGTTGCATCAAAACAGTCAAAAATTAAAGGTCAGGCAATTACTACTGCATAAATTCTATAACATTTCATTGGGTACATGCATGTATGAAATTGTATCCAAGGTTTCATGTATCATGTTATCATTTATAACAGTCGTTATCATTAGTCATCCTCTATCCTCTCTATACTTAAGAATATGTCTTTCTCTTTAAGGTTGTTTATCTTAGCTTAGTGATAATTACCTTTTAAATTTGCTATTGGCTTTATATACATTTTGTTTTATGTCCCACTTTTCTGTATCATTAAGCTTTGAGTTAATTTCTTTTGTATAGAAGCACCTGGGATCTTTATAAAGTCTGATTAGTCATTACTAACCAGAGCTTCAAAGTAGTGAACTAAATCTTAAATCATGTATGTTTTTGTACTGTTAATCTGATTAGAATTATTTCTACTTAAGGCTTTTACTTAGAAGTGATAATAGTAGTAAAACAACTTGTTTCAAACAGACAAAAATGCACTTCCCTTCTTTCAAGAAGAACAAAATAGAGTTTAAAAGTTCTCCTGGTCTTGTACTGCCACCATTCAAGCTAACAACTTTATAAAGCCTCTGTCTCTTGAAATACTTGAAGAAAGAAATTAAAGAAAGACTTATTGATAAAAATGATATCTGTAGTGTGTATATCTGTGTGAATGTAAGCACGTCCAGGTGCTTACATTACGTAAGAGACGCCCAGGTGCAAGTGACTGTGGGGTCCATGTAGTTAGAACTATAGGTATGGGTTACAGGAACCAGGACACAGACACGGGCGCTCAGAACTGAACTCAGATCCTATGCAAGAACAGTTGACTCTTAACTACTGAACTGTGTCTCTCCAGTCCCTTTTAAGGGAAGCTAGAGAAACAGTATTTGAGGATGTGTATCCAAAGAACTGAGATCCTGCCCTGTAGATGAAAGCTGAGTCTCTAATAACCAAACTATCTCTGATACTAGGATTTGCAATTATAATATTTAAATAAGATTGTTTTAATTTTTATTCTTATTGTATGTATATAAGTTTTGGACAGTATGCATGTATGTGTACTGTGTTTGTGCTAGCAGAGACCAGAAAAAGGTACCATTTTAATGGAATTAGGATTATGATGGTTGTGACCTATCAAGTGGGTACTAGGAACCAAACTCCAAGGCCTTTGCAAGAGCATTGAGTACTCTTCGCTGCTGAACCATCTCTCTAAGACTTGGAACAGATGATTAGTAAAAGTGAAATATAATGCAGAGTCACAGCCTTTTTCTTTGGGAACTTACACAGTTTATTCCGTAAGTCTCTGGAATTCAAGTAACTCAGCAGGTTTAATTTCACGTGTGATAATCGTTAGCTACTAGGAATGAGCCCAGTTCGTTACAGCAGAAGCCCCACAGGAGTGCTAATTATGTGTTGTCAACACTGAATAAATAAGGGAGTTGTCATTCTCAAAATAACTTGCTTAAAATTAAGCTTCTATGTCTTCAAGAATTGAGACTGAAGAATAGGTACTGTGAAAAATAATACGGCCAGAATAAACATACCTGACTTTATGAAAAACGTACTTTCGGAGCATTTTCTCACATAGTATGGCAAAACAAACAAACCAAAAACCCAAAGCCTGAAAGATAAAGAGACTTTAACAGCTTGCTCAGCCATGAGTCTCAAGTATTCATAGATTTTCTTCCCCTAATACTATTGTTAGAATAATGAAAATATGTAATTGAAGGCTTAGATTGGATTTTCTTCTGTTTTTCTCTTTCAGAACTATACCCACTAGATTAGTTATTAGCTTTCTGGACTGAAGCTTTCTCCAGATTTCAGGTAACTTTGTTTTCTTCTGTTCACCCAGTCCTCCTCTTCTTTCTCGTTTTCTCAGAACCGAGACATAGAGCCTAACTGCATTAAGACAGATCGTAGAGAAATCTGAATTTGGTTGGTAACCTATTGTTTGTGTTGGTAACTTTCCGGGAAATAGTATTACCTAATGGAAATAGTGTTGGAGCTAACATTGATAGGCCCAAGGTTAGGATTAAGCTTTGTATCTTATTAACTATATGAGTTTGAGAAAGCCAGCTAACATCTTACTCTTCCATGCCTTCATTCTTGAACAGGATATGTTATAAACAACACTCTACCTCATATATTCTTATAAGTCTTTATATACCATGATGATTGTGAAGTTCTGTAGAGTATTTTTGCTTACTGATACTTGGACATATATTGAATTTTACTTTTCGGATTATAGTGGTGCAGAAGTGACATATATTCACTAGAATCGATTCCTTGAACTTTTGGATTTGACTTTTCCAATCTTGGCTAGCACTATGCAGCATCGTACTCCCTTAGCATATTAGGTGAACTTCCATTCAGCCACTTATTGTCAGGGCTGAACGAAAACATTCTATGTTACATTATGTTCCCAAGCTGCAGTTTTTATTAGGTTAGATGTACTAAGTGCATTTCATTAGGATAGCTGATGATTTGTGTGAGTATGTTGTCCATAGGCGAGGATATTGGAACCCTTGGTCTCTGATTGGCGGTACTGTTTGGGTAGATTTAGGAGGTGTGACCTTGATGGAGCTTTGAAGTATGCCACTGCAGAAAGGTGATATTTCAAAGCCTCCTCCATTTCCCATTTAATCTCTCCGCTTCTTGCTTGTAGATCAAGATGTAAACACTCAGCATCTAGCCCCGGCTGCCATTCTTCTGTTCTGCCATCATGGACTCTGATCCCTCTGGAACTGTAAGCTCAAATAAACTCTATATTCTATAGGTTGGCTTGGTCTCAGTGTTTTATCACTGCAATAGAAAATGAACTAATGCAGGATATGGGTTTTGATGTGTTTGTGGAGAATTATTACATGGTATGTTCAGGAGCATCTTTCTGTGATAACATATAACAAAATTGACTTCGCTATCTGGGCCTCCAAAGCTACTAGCATTCCACAGGATGGATGGCATTGCCTTTATACGACTTCCTTAGAAATCATGAATTTACATATTAGTCAGCTATTATGTTTCAGGAATTTAATATCTTACTTTTCACAAAATGTTTTATCTTCATAAAAGGACAATCAATTTCTTGGGACAAATGTATTTATTCTTAAGTTCAGAGTTTTCTTCTTTAAAGAATCAAGAGTTATTGAAAGAGTGATCTTGAAAACTAAAACGATTAACTACATTTGTCTATTCAACTGTTTTATATACATTAAAATTTGACTATGTCAAGCTTTCCTTAAGTTTAGTGCTATAAAAATAACAAAATTTGGGGTTATTTGTTGTTGTTTGAAACATAGAAACACTATATCTCTATCTCTATATCTATCTATCTCTATATCTATCTATCTATCTATCTATCTATCTATCTATCTATCTATCTATCTTAGGATAGTCTTGACCTCGTGCTCCCCTTCCTTCAGCTCTACAACCCTGTTAAAGTCATTATTTGAGTACCTCTTACCTCTGCTACCCAAGTTCTGGGCTTATAGACACAAACCACAATATGCCTTTGTTATAAAACTTGCATGTCTTTATGGAAATATTATTCTACTTTAACTGTATTTGTATTTTCTTATTTATTTACTTAGCACACACGTGATGTGTATGTAATGGCATGTGAATGCATGTAGATCTACTTTTGGTACTTGGTACTTTGGCATTTAGTCCTCTCCTTCTACACTGTTGAGATCAGGTCTCTCCTGCCAATTCTGTAATTCTGTTGCATACTTGAAGCTAGCTGGCCCAAAGGAGACCACTTCTTCCCTTCTACTAAGTCTCCTCCCTACCTCTTGTCTCATCATAGGCATTCTGGGATTATATAGGTGCACCACTGTATCTGGATTTTTAATGTGTATTCTGAGGACCACAATCAGATCATTAGGTATCTTCCATGGCAAGATAATAAAAACTCAGAGCTATCTTGATGTTTCCCCCAGCCCCAATGTGCCTCTAATACTTGGGTCAAGTTTCAAGGATTTAGTTAAAGATGACAGTCATAAAAATTACCTTGAGAAATGTTGCTGTTGAGTTTTCATTTAAAAAGCTACTAGTTTCATTAATGGAAGGTACACTGTACATAGCTACTTCACTTTTAGAATTTATAGGTCATCAAGAAAACATTTATATTCCACTATGTTTCAGAATATAATTTAAAGCACCTCACAAACCCAATTCTTTTCTTTTGTTTCACAGATATCCTGAGAAAACCTTCAGCAGTATGATCCAACAGCCTTGGGATTTTCTCTGCCACCAAATCTTTTTGTGAGACAGTCTGGTATCCACTTGATGGTTGGTAGTGTAGTTAGGGAATGATTGCAGTGGTTCTAGTGACAAATTATGGTGTGTTAAATCTCCAGCAATTTAGAAAGCAGGAGGTAGAAGTATGCTTTCTATGTCATGGTAAGTGATCATCAAATGGGCATGACTTTTGCCTTCTAGAGAGCACTGGACAATGTCTAAAGAAAGTTTTTTGTTGTTAGAGGAGGGATGTTACTAGCATCTGTTTGACAAAGGTCAGGGATGCTGCTAACTGTTTTTTAGTATGCAGGACAAATCTTCACAGAAACGCCAATAATAGTGAATTTCAGAAATCTTGACATAGGCACAGCCATCAGGATCAATAATGGCATCCAAAGAGACAATGAAGAGTTATCAAGGAGGAAAAGTCACAAGATAAGACTGGGAAGGTATAATTCGTGAAAGAAAGAATTTCAGTTTGAGAATAGTCAGTCATCAGCATTCAGTGTGCCCCAAAGCTGTAGAATCTAATATGTACAGTGGTTGGGCCATTTTGTCGTAGTTCCGTATCTGCCTTTCAGTACTCTGGAATTTTTTAAAGGACTTCTCTCTTTTGATCTAAATATTGTATGTAAGGCGTTCAGTAAGTTTGAAGGACCCTAAGTGCTTTTGCTAGTCTTACACTCACCTAACTTGGGTAAGGTTAGGCCAAGTTCCATTCTCCACCCACAGGAACATTCCTGTAGAAAATTCTCAGAATGTACTGACTGATGCTTGCTAGCTAATAGATTTAAAGGTCAATATGCTTAGCCAACAAGTTTGTAACCTTGTTGAGGTAACCTGTGTCCCTAAAAAGTATAAAAACTGCTTGTAATAGCCATTCAGGGTTGCCTTCTAGTCACTCACCATGAGGGGCTGATTGAGGGTCGACCCCCCTACCTCACCCCCCAACTTGCTGGTAAATAAACCTCTTGCATTTGCATCGAACTCTGTTCTCATGTCTCACTTGGGAGGTCTCCCAGTAGTTAAAACTCACGTACAGTCTTACAAGTCCATTTCTAGAAGGATGTGAGTGCTGTGTTTGCTATAGATGTATCCAACATCTTTATGAATTAGCCTCATATATATATATATATATATATATGAATTGTGCATATATATGCACAATTTATGCCTTTAAATCTATGTAGTATATGGATCCTTTTACTTGGTGTTTATCTATTAATAATGACAAGGAATGTTTAAGTAGTATTTGTATGTTAGGCACTCTTATAGTAACTTTGTGAAGAAGTGAAGTCATCTGTGTTTGACAGGTTTTTAAAAGGTGCAGAAAGATTAATTAGCAAGTACAAATTCACAGATGAATGGATGGATTCAGATCAAGAACTTTGCTCCTGGTGCCCATTACAGTCACCAGCTTCACAATAGAGACATGGAGATACAAAGGTATAAGCAATTATCCTCTGTTTCTTACACAAAGGCTTGTTTTCTTTACCTTGTTCCTTGCTCTCTAGAACTCTGCATGGATATTGCATATTATCAGTAATGTCTTCTGAACGAATGAATAAATTAGCTTTTCAGTTTACAATTCAAATCTACTATTCATTACAAAATTTTCTAGTATTAGATAACAAACAAGTTATCCTTCAGGTCTATTACAACTATTACTTGAATAATTATGTGGCATGATATAACATTTTAAACTTTTTAACTTAAAACTCTTACTTTGGTAAATCAAAAAGACCTCTGAGGTAGATCTGGGAGAAGTTAAGGGTGGAGTTGGGGTGAATGTGATCAAATACATTGTTGAAATTCTCAAAGAATTAATAAATATATTTTTAAATGATCTCTTCTATGGAATTAGTCAACAGATTAAGTGTTTACATGAAGGCGTTTGTAAAGCAGCCTTTTTGCAACAGCAGACTTCAGGCATTCTAGTCAAATCCTGTCTTTTGTGTGACTCCCCTGATGAGTATTCTGTGATCAAAGCTTGCCCTGGCATCCATTAGTCACCTAGTGCTTATGTCGAGAATGGTTGCTGTCATCACTCACTTTCTAAGTTGGTACCACCTAGTTACTTTTGTTTTGACAATGATGGGTTAAATACATTCCTGGGCTTAGTGTGGCTTAAGCTTGCAAGCTGTTTATTCAAAATTAAAACATGGTGGTTTGTTTCCTACAGAGAGGAGCTTTCTTTGGATAGGAATATTTCAAAGCAGTAATTTTGATCTATTGTATCTATTTACCATCAGTCTGTCTGTCTGCTTGCCCGTCTGTCCATCCATCCATCCATCCATCCATCCATCCATCCATCCATCTATCTATCTATTTATCCACCTTTCTATTTATGCTTACAATTGATGGATGTTTTCCGTCCATGGTTAGCCTTTCTTGCCTCCCTCTGGCCTGCTACCCTGCTTCATTCTGCCGTTGAGAATGAATGACTAGATAGCTAATTGCTGGATAAAATGAATAACGGAATCACTAAAAACGGATCCTGCATCTTGTTCTTACACTACTGTTGTATTTTGGGGGTATCTGACCGTCCTTCACCATCTCGCCACCACCCTTTGAAGGTCTCCTTCCAGTCCATGGAATTAATGCCAATCTATAACTAGTCTATTGAGATTTTAGATTTATAAACGTCTCATTTGAGGATCCATGGCTTTTTTTTTCAATTTTTTTGATTTTGCTCTTCCTTTTGTTTTGTAGCCAACAGTGTCATTGAACCCCTAACCCTCTCGTCTTGTGTTAGCCTCCTGAGTGCAGGACATGGTACCACATCTGACTTACTTTGCTATATTTGTAAGACCAGTACTTTCTTAGTAGAGAATTCTGTAAGAGATGAATACCTTTTCAGCCTCTACTTGATACAAAATATGTTGACCTGTTTTTAAAGCTTCTTGCTTACATGTAAACATCATACATGGCCCTTCTTGTTCTTCCTCCACTTGATATCCCTATTGTTTAGAAACCTAGAAGCAAGCCATATGGTGTTGAAAATGCTTTCCCCAATGTATAATGAGGAACTAATATTCAGGATTTTAGATTCATGAACAAAAATATTCCTTTACAGACAAAACTATGTTGGAGGCCAGTCAGCATAAACTGGTCATTGCAAGTAATTCCTACGCATCTGTTCATCGTGAATACATACGCCAGTGGCAGACTTTCTGCCTTCTTTTCCTTTCCTATTCTTCGTTTCCTTTTTTCTTTTCTTTCTCTACTTGATATAAAAGATTCTAGAGTCTAAAGAAAGACAGAGGTGGAGACGTCAATCTAAGAGTTAACTGAAGGAGATGACCTAGACTGCGTATTTAGAGAAGTCAAGGAAGGGCTTTGAAGGAAGTGACAGTTGGAGAGGAGGGGTGTGTCAGTATGTTGCCAGAAGCCAGGGGAAGTAACTCACAGAGAGTAGTTTATGTGTTTATGGGAATTTGAATAAAATATGGACTAAAAGTTGCCCCGTAAACTTGATAAGAGATTTCAATTGTAGTAAAATTACTTGTCAGAGTCCCACCAGTAAGATATGAGAGAGAGAGAGAGAGAGAGAGAGAGAGAGAGAGAGAGAGAGAGAGAGAGAGAGAGAGAAACAAGCATTGTAGGACGTCTTCTCCTTTAAGAGTTGTAACATTCAAGGAAACCAGAGATATGGGTAATAGGTTAAAATTTTAAACTGTAGATGGACATACTTTAAATAGTGGGTACTATGTCAATATTTCAAAGCTAATATTACTGATGCACAGAGAAAAGGGGCAGAGAGTGCAGAGGAGAGAGGCATAACTACAGAAGAGAACTTGTGGTGCCCGTGGGAATGAGCGCGTACTGCACAGCCGGATCCACTTGCTGGAGACACCTGGGTAGGCGCTCCATCCATGACACAGTAGACCAGGTTTACGTGAGGTTGTGATGGTAGAAAGATGAAGTACTCAGCAGATAACGTCCGAGAAATGATTGGAGTCCTGGATGAGTGAAACAGTTTAAGGGACAAGGAAAGCTGTAAGCTAGTTGCTAAAATGGCTAGAGACCAAAGCTTCAAATACTTGCGTGTTTAACCCATGGGCTGCCAGGCATTAACGTGCTCCAAACACCTCACAAAGACTCTGTGTCTGGATGCGTTCAAAGCACCGTTTCTTCCGTTGTTCACCATGTTGCTTTAGCCCTCGCTCACCATTATCTTTTTATTCTGAGTTAGACACCGTTCATCTCTCTCTTTCCAGGTAACTTATGCTAATTTCTGGCTTCTTATACTTTACTGCTGTATTTTATTTTGCACTTCCGCGTCTGTGTGAGGGAAGTCAATTTTCCAAAAACTTTTTTGTTTTGTTTTTATTTTGTTTTTGCTTTTTGAGACGGGGTTTCTCTGTGTAGCTCTGGCTCTCCCTAGAACTCACTTGCTACATCAGACTGGCCTCGAACTTACAGAGATCCACTCACCTCTGCTTCCAGAGCATTGGGTTTTAAAAAGAAGGTGCGCTCCACCACTACCGGCATTTTTTGTTTGTTTGTTTGTTTGTCTGTGTTTTGGACAAGCTCCCAAATACTTTCAAGAAAACTAAAAGCTAAAATCCTACTCTTTTTTCCTCTTCATCTTGTTATATTGTTTTAAAAATGAAAACAATACTTTTCAGATGCAAATTGGTAGTTATTGGACACTAATAAATGAAACCATTTTAATTTTTTAAAGCTTTATGAAGTTTTTAAGTCCTTGACTCACGGCAGACTTTAGACAGACTATTTGTTTCTTCATAGGACTTTATTCTTATCATACAAACCAATTTATAAGTAGCATTCAGCCTCAAAAGCCCAAAAATAAATGCCAAGGGGAAAAGGAGGAGTAAAAAGCTAACACGGAACTGGAAAGGGATTTTTACAATGACCTAACGTTGACATCACCCACCTCCTCTGTTCAGTAGTTATTTGCTCAGAACCACAATATTTTTTGCAGTAAAATATTATCTCAATTTGAATAATTAGTACTAAAAATGCTATTTACATAATTTTAGTGTCCCCTCCCCAATTTGAGTTGGCCTGACTGTATTTAGTGTTTGCTAAAGGAATATAGATACTACCAAAAAAACCATCGATGTTCACTGTGCAAAGGATAGTCACGAGATACTGCACCGTGCGTGCTTACTCGATATCTTCATCTTCCGTGTTGGTCTGCCCTAGGTCATGTATCTCTCTTTCTGGTAGTAAGCCATATTCATTTAGGAAAGACTCCACATCCGCAGCGAAAAAATCTTCGGCAAATTGTTCAGCGACACTAATAAAATTGCTTATGAGCTCCCCACCTTTGTATACGAGCAATGTCGGGAGTACGTCTGAGGAAAAGCGGTCCCCAGCTCCAGTATTCGAAGCTCTTATTTTACAGAACTTGACCATTGGGTACTCTGCTGCAAGGCATTCTAAACTGCTGTTGAGTGCGTCACAGCCCCTGACACCATCCTCGTAAATGTTAACCACGATGGTGGTGACCTTCTGCTCCTTTTCGATGGTTTCCAGGAATTGCTCCCCTGTTTCCAGCTCATACACAAACCCATACCTAGGCCCAAAGCTCAGCTTCTGATGCATATCCTGCATGCACTGTCTGCGGTATTTGCGAAGGCAACCTTCATCTTCTTTGTCCTGATGAATTAGTTCATATTCTTGAATGCTCATCTGAGAACGCATGAAAGAAATAACAGAGATAATTCGGTGAGGAAAAGTTTCATCTTTAGGTACATCAAACGCAATCTCAAGTCTAGAAGCTTTTACTTGTTGACCTCTCTGCTTAGACCACGCCTTACCTGCTTCTAACACAACCTTTTCGTTTAAGCACTGGCTCAAAGGCCACTTCCAGGACCCATACCCTACACTTCATTCTGTTTTTATTTTCATCGAAATAAGTACCGTGGGAGCTTGTGTTAAATAGTTGATTAACTAATTAATTAATTAATGTTCAGTGTCAGCATTTTTTTTTTCTGAGTATGGGCACTACCCAGATTTGCTGACTCAGAACCTGTAAGGGTGAGGCTGAATTGTCTGTGTTTTAACAAGTCCTCTGGGTTATTCTTTACCACTGGGCTACATTTTATTGTGGTTAGAACACCAAATTACCTTAATACCCTTTCATAATATGGACTCCATTATTAATATATTCGATAGACAATTAATCACCTCTTACTCTCAACCAAGATAAAAATAGACATAAAGGAGTGATGCAGTCTAGTGTCATGCGGCTTGCTCAAAGGTGTGGAGCAGCCCAGAAACTTGGAAGCTGGCATCCTGGAACTCTTGACTGACTGTTTTATGTTACTTGTTTCTGCATCTTAATTTCCCAATTCTTTTTCCCTGCCAATATACCCTCTCACCCTCTTTTCTTCCTTTGTGTCTCATCTCTCTTTCTTTTGATATGGTCTTGCTCTGTAGCCCACGCTAGACTAGACCTCAAAGGTCCTCCTACCTCAACCTCCCAAGTACCACCATGTGCCATCATTCCAAGGTCTCTTTCCTATACAATAATTTCTCTACGTTAATATCATTTAAATTTCACTCTTTCAGTCCTAATATTATTAAATGTTCTGTGTAATTCTTAAGTTGCCATTGTAGTTTTGCTAGCTCAAGCAACCAAGCCGCATGAATAGTGGTTTGGAGACACATCTGAGCATTCCTGTCAGAAGTTGTTCTGTTTATACATGGAGGCATGGATACTTAGGCATACAGACACATTTCTGAAGTTTAACCAGTACAAAATCTTCAAAGCTAACAACTCGGGTTTAATACTATTTTTGTTTTTAAATGCTTTTAAAATTTATTTTTCCCTTCATAATCTCCTTAAAACAAATGAAGTCATTCTTAGGATTCTTCAGTTTGGAAAATGTAATTGTCTCATCCACACTACATGAGTACTCAGAGAAAGAACCAACTTCCGTCTCATACCCTTAAACTAAAGATCACTACCATGGTCTGAAGCCATGGGCCAGGGTACATTTCCGTTCATAGTCTCTTAACTCAGAACACTCCCAATATAAACTGATTTGGTGGTGAATAATCACTAGAGTGATTCCCTACACATGAAAATCTCTTAATTGCTTCCTTTATTATCACCATTAATCTTGTCATATAAATATCTCTATGCTATTTATGGAGATTTAAAAATGAACTAAATTTTTAAAGGAAATAAAAATACTGATATTCTACCAATTTAATATTTGATAATCTCCATCAACATGTTTTAGAGATGATCTTTGATTCTATCTCTTTATGACACAGACACACACATTGATAACTAAAACTCTCGCAAAGTTGTTTTTTCTTCTGCCTATCTCCTTCCCTCTTTTCCCAGGCAATCCTATTCTATTAATCTGTTAACATCCTCAACCCAGTGAACGTCTCTCCTTCTCTGTACATGGATTCGCCTATAATCATGCAGGAGCAAAGCACACAACAGTGTCGTTTGTTGCCCTAAAGAATGGAATAGTTCATATAATTTAAAGTTCTATATTTTGTTTTCTCACTTTTCTACACTTCCTGTACAACAGTTCATATATTCATAATCCATTTTTTGATGCCTATGTGTTTCTTAGTACAGAATACCTCAGTCATTGTATTCACTTTATACTACAAGGAAAGCATTTCATAATGCTTTAATGTGATTCTCTTGAGTCACTTAGACTAGAAAAGACAAAATTTATAATTAGTCTTCCCTCCTCTTACCTTTCTGCTCATTCTTTCTTTCGAGTCTTTGTCATCTCTGCTCTGAGGAGAGGACATTTGTCTGAGGATCTCCTTCTTGCTGGGTGGAATTGAATCACCATCTTCACTTTCTAATTTAAACTTTCTCCAGTCATTTATTACTCCTTTGGGTCCTGAAATAAAATTTTAAACATTTTTTTTCTCTAAATTCTCAAAAATACTGCTTACATAGGCCGGAGAGATGGCTCAGAGGAATTGGCTGTTCTTTCAGAAGTCCTCAGTTCAATTCCCAGAAACCTCATGGAGCCTCACAACCACCTATAATGAGATCTGGTGCCCTCTTCTGGCATGCAGGCATACATGAGGGTAGAATTTATGTATATAAACATATATATATATTCATATATGTTATACTTTATTAATGTTATATGCTATATATATAATATTATGTTATATTAATAGAGCTACCCATTCTAAAGCTTAGTCTTGTCTCTCATTAATATAGTATTCTACATTTGTGTATTCTTTCTCATACTGTATATCATATTGTATATGAATTTATGTTTATATATTATATATATGAATCTTTAAAAATACTGTTTACACAATTGAAATTTGTGTAAGTGTTGACATGAGAAAACTTGTCATCCTCTGCACCAGAAACAAAAACAGTTGTTTAGGCTTAAAATATTATTTTCCAGACTTCATAAAAAATGATTTCCAAGATTAGCTTTATTAGATGGCCAAGACTGTGGTACAGAATCATTTTGAAACATCTGTAAAAGTAAAAATAAAAATGATGTGCTTTGAACCATTCACAAAGGTTTAGAGGTAAAAATATTTAAAAATTGGAATATAAAAAAGCAACCAGAACTTTAGAAAACCAGCACTCACTACCTAAGAAAGATGCTTTTGTAGTAGATGATCATGGGCTCTATGTTGTTAAAGGAGGCTGGAGTTACTGGAGGAGCAACACCAGCAATGGCACTGAACCCAACCTGTGGGAAACAGCATCTGAGTTCAGCTGATGAAACTAAAGTGGCAGCTGTTATTACACAACCAGTCAGTCCCTGCTGAGAGCCCAGGACTCACTCAGAAATACAAAAGGAAAAATTCAAGTAGAGGCCCAGGGATATCACGCAATTGTTGCGTGCTTTCCTTATATGTATGAGGTTCTGCCATACCACATGGAAAAAAAATCAGTGAAATCACATATTTGGAGTTGCAACATTTGGTTCTTGAGCAATAATGCTTTGACAAAAGTCTTAAATTCTTGGAACCATGCAATATTAATAGAGCTACCCATACTAAAGCCCAGTCTTGTCTCTCATTAATATGATATTGTACATTTGGGTGTATTCTTTCTCTCTCACATGTATGTCATATTGTATATTACTTTATAATAAGGATTGTATAAATAAAATAAATAAAATAAATAAAAATAAAATAAATTTAAACAAAGTCTTTACAGCTGATTTTATTATTTCAGGCAACATTTATTTTTATTTTTATTTTTATTTTTGTACTGTCCTTGGGAAGAGCAGCAAGTGCTCTTAACCACTGAGCCACCTCTCCACCCCAAGAGTCATCATCCCTTCCTCTTCCTTTTCTTTTCAATATGGAGCACAGTAAATTATTATGAATGTCCATACAATCTAGTTAGTTATTACTGATAGGTCGTATTGTTTCCTCATTTTTTTCTATCACATATGATGTTGAATGAGGCAGCTTATAATCAATTTTTATCCTATCTGTCAAGTGAAAAGCAAAATGCCTCATTGAAGGATGTGCCTCTTCCTGGGGGGTGATGGTACCAACTGCCTTTGCAGAGGTCAAACCACTTTGATTTGCACTCCTCCCATTGCTTCATTCAGAGGATGTGTTAAGCTTACAGGTTTCTACTGTGGAAGAAAAATGCATCTCTCAAAGTTATGTCTGTGTCTCTTTTTAGGTTATTTTTCTCTGCAAATCTTTGGGTCACTCTGATGGTTAATATTGACCATCAATTTGCTATGATCTATAATCATTTAAGAGATAGGCCACTAAGCATGTCTGTAAGGGTTTTAGTTGAGTTAATTGAGGTGGGAAGACAAATCTTAACTATGGGCGTCACCATTCCATGGTCTGAGGTCCTGGAGGAAGGTGATAAAGCATTACCATTCCTTTGGCTCTGCCTCTTGTGTGTGGATACAATGGACCAGTTGCCTCAAGTGCCTGGTCTTGACGACCCCGCCATAATGGATTGTACCTAGAACTGTGAGCAAACATGAACCCTACCTCCCTTAAGTTGTTTATATCTGGATATTTTATCACAGTAACACAAAAGCATACCAAGTATCTAGTACATCCACTATTGTATTTGGTTGCTGTTTGGTTTCTTATTATTTGTAGAAACTCTCAATTTGTTGCCTATTGGATTGTACATGATTCTCCTAAGCATGTTAAGTTTTTCCCTTGATATTTTCTTCTGATAACTTTTTCCAGACAATGGGTGTTTCCTTTGTTTCTTTCCCTTTCCTTTTCTGTGCATCTGCTTCTTCTCTTCCTCCATTTACTTCCTTCGCTCTGTCCCTCCTCCTGTAACCCCTGCTTCCTTCCAGCCACCCAACCTATCTTTTCTCTTACAATTTCTTTGATTGTTTCATACTTAGAAAGATGCTTTTACCATAGCTGTTATTAAATAGATTCCCATATACTTATTCTAGTACTGGTGTGGATTCATTCAAACCCGTGACTGAATTCAAAGGTTCCAATCCATGCCTGCAGATATGGGACGGAAGAGTGACATAGATTCTGCCAAGTCAAAAGGCTTCTCAATGTAAAACTTAAGTCATCGTACCTAACACCTTAGCTCTTGATATATATATATATATCCAAATACAATTCAACAAGTTAAGAATAGCTCCTTAATTAAATGATGTTTTAGATATATATTCTGGGTTCAGATTGATTCAAGCATTGTTTATTAGACTCTTGCTTTTTTCACATTCAAAATGCTAAAATTAAGTATTACTTTTGATCACTAATATATATTAATGTAGAGTGTACTAAGGATGGCTCTAGTGGGCACAGACAGGAGGATTGGCAGAATAGAACGGACCTTATTAAATTGTAGATAGAGGAGTCTTATGATACCACGGTAGCAGGAAATTATCAACAATTGTTTTTTTTTTAAAAACTCTTTGATACTGAATTAACAGATAACTGATCTTGAGCCATTTCATTTTAAGCTAATTTATTTAGTCAAATGTTTTAAAATGATTCTTCCTGATTAGATGAAGATATTACTTAAACTCAGTAATTTTCTCTGTAAGAACAGGACATATTTCTAGATTTAATATTACTTCAATAGTTATGTTTTCTCTGTACTTCAGTTACCTGTGTGTGTGGCCTGTCCTTCAAAATCTTCCTCTAAGCTTTGGCTTGCGGCTTCTTCCATTTTATGGGTTGTGTTCGGTGTAGTCTGTATGATGAAAAAAGAATCAGTAAGGCTGATAAGTCATGGAATACACATGCAAGCACATACACATCCTTAATACTTGTGCATGTATTTATAATCCCCTGATGTCACCCTTGAGGATTAAGGGTTTTCACTATGGGACAGAGTGCTTTAAATGTTTCTGTCTGCAGTATAAGAGGACATTGACCTAGCAAGTACTACTAAAAATATTTGTATCATTTGTGGTTTGTATTTTGAAGGTTTATGTTTTCATTTTGGGTTTAGGCACTTTGATGAACACTATTGATTAATAAATTCCTTAATTTTATTACTTCTTGTCAAAAGATTTCATAAGGCTCTACACCAAAATCTCATACAATGAAATATTCGAATTGGTCGCATGTTTGCTGTCTTAGTGTTCTGTTGCTGTGAATAGACACAATGGCCAAGGCAACACTTATGAAACGAAAGCATTTAATTGGGGGGGGTTGCTTACAGTTCCAGATGTTTAGCCCATTATCATCATGGCTGAAACGTGCAGACAGGTACTGGAACAATAGCCGAGAGCTACATCATGATCCATTGGCAGAACGATAAAGAACCTTGGCCTGCCATGGGCTTTTGAAACCTCAAGGCCCACTCCTAGTGACACACTTCTTCCAACAAAGCCACACCCACTTCAACAAGACCACACCTCCTAATTATTCTAATCTTCCTCAAATAGTGACACGCCCCTTTGATGCCTAGGCATTCAAATATATGAGCATTGGGGAGCATTCTTATTCAAAGCACCACACTTACTATAGGACATGCATTTTCCAAGTACCTCATGTGACAAATTTATTTAATGCTCTCCTAGCTCAATGTTGTAGGACATAAGTAATTCTGTTTTAACAATGTGGAAGCTTGAGGAATTTGATTATTTGTCAAGCATGGTTAGTACAGGATTTTAGCCTAGACTATTTGACTTTGGGGCCTACTGTTATCCATCACACTATTAAAGTAACCAATATAGATTCTTTCCCCCCATAATTTGAAGAGTACAGTGTACTTAAAGGGGGAAAAAGATATCCTAAGAAACATTGCTAATCAATACTTAACATCTTTCAATGCTAAAGAGTGAGTTTTGATGAAATGATTGCCCACCAAACAAAGGAAAGTAGATAGTTAATGTATGTATGTATGGTTTCTCATTTGAACAAGGAAGGCTTTTAAATAAGCTATTACAATTCTGGGATATTTATGTAGTTATGAGTATAATTAAGACTGGCGAATTTGTAATAATATACAGAGAAGTAGTTGGTGTTCAAACTCCATGAGGTTGTGCAATTTCTGTACATTTGCAATTAGAAATATTAGATTTATTTAGCTATTTAAAAAGTGAATTTCAATATTTTCATTAATTAAACAGAACTTCAGAAAAAGAAAAAATAAAAGGGAAATAAGTAAATACTGTTGGTTTAAGAAAAATATAATGACTAAAATTAATTAAAACCATTTTTATTTCTAAAGGATAATGAACTGGTTTTGCCTCAAAGTAAAAGCAAAGAATAAAGAACTTGAAACATAGTTTCTTATATCAATAGCCCCTTAATTTCTAGAAAAAGTGGCAATTAACCTTTACTTCTACAAGAGTAGATTATTAATTTGGCTAGCTACAATTCTAAATACACATGTATAAATATAAGAATATTTAAAATAATTGTACTTCAAATGGTGAAGAGACAGAACTATAGCTCCCTTCTTGTTTTATTTTCTAATAGCTTGTCAATCTAGTAGAGAAGATTATTCATTTTAAGTTAATTGATTGGATTGGTGTATACATAGACTAGACTGTTGGACAGTTCTCTGGGGTCTGGATTCTGTTAAAAACAAAAATATTTTAGTAAGTTGTCATCAACGCTAACATGTAAGTCAACTGGACTGCCTTTCTTTGAGTTAGAATATAAAAATTAACAAATTTTTCTATGTTTTACTGCCAGAAAAGTGTAAACAAATTAGAAGAAAAATATTGAAACATGGAAATGTTTGTTTCTAGTGTTCACGGCCTCTGTAGAAGACAGCATGAAGAGAATATTACTCATTATTGATGGGTTTATCTATATTCATAGTAATTTCCCCTCTAACTGCCTCCTCTAGGACTTGCTAGTTATCCCAAATAATCTATCACATTTTATTTACATTGCCACCATATAAGCAGTTACATTGATATTCAAAAATAATGTATCCTGGCATACAGAAAATAAATATTTTCTAAACAAGACATGAACAATGACAATACCAGTTACCGTATCAATTGTAAAATGGGGGAATATCATAAGGCCCCACCCCTAGATGAAGAGCTACAGGCAATTAATGACGGCTAAGACAGGAAAAAATTAGTCTTTTACAGGGACAAGTCCCCTGATACATATCACTAAATTGATTTAGTAGGTTCTAGGTATCTATCTCTTTGTGACCTGTCTGTCTATCTATCTGTCTGTCTGTCTGTCTGTCTGTCTGTCTGTCTGTCTGTCATCTATATCTATCTATCTATCTATCTATCTATCTATCTATCTATCTATCTATCTATCTATCTATTTATCTATTACAATTAAATAATAAGAGCCCATGAAGCTGAGAGGAAATGAGGAAACATAGGAACCAAAAAGGGGAGAGTACAGGGTTAAAATGATGTAAATGCAATAATTATGCATGAAATTCTAAAAAAAAATGTATTTAAAAGAAAATAAACGTCTTATTTTCCTGTTGTATAAAATAAAATGTATTTTAAGTATTTTTAATTAAAAAAATCAGCTTTTGAGCCAAGCGGTGATAGTGGATGCCTTTAGTCCTAGCACTCAAGAGGCAGAGGCAAAGGGATCTATGGGTTCTCAGTCAGCCTGATCTACAGAGTGAGTTCTAAGACAGCTAGGGCTATACAGAGATGCCATATTTGAAAAAAAAAACCAGACCAAACCAAAACAACAACAGCAAAATCAACATTTGGCATGAAATGATGTTATGAGTAATGGTTGATTTCTAAGTAACTGATATTATTACAAGCTTTTGGATGGCAATGAGAATGTTTTTATGTGGCTGGAAATTGATGTTAAAATGGAGCAAGAAGACAGAAAACACATGTTGACTTCATCAACATTTGCTGTCTGAATTACTGTGGTTTTCATCTTAGGGGACAGAAGGGTTATTGCATTTTTCATCTTACCAAGATGTAAAAGTCAGTGACCCGGCTTCTCTTTAATGTTGGGCTGTTAGAAAGTGTTTCTTCGCTTACTGCTTCCTTGTTTGTTGGTTTTGAGTTAGGATCTTAGGCATCCCAGGTTAGCCTGGAACTTAGCCTGTATCCGAGAATTATCTTGAACATTTGATCTTCCTGTCTTTAACTCCCCTTGAGTGCTGTGATTTCAAGCTGGGCTAGTACACTTGGCATATAAATTGAGACCAGGGCTTCTTGTATACTAGGCAAGCCCTCTTCTGACTGAACTATAACTCCTATTACACTTATTTAATTAATAAAAAATTTATTAACTAACTGTGATAGAACCAAAGAACTACTTCCATTGGTCCACCTTTTTGTATATGTGCAAGTTTGTAGGGTGTGTGTGTGTGTGTGTGTGTGTGTGTGCGCACATCAAAGGGTGTGCACTTGCTTGTGAGGGTACCTTTGTGGAGGCGCAAGTTGACATGAGACTGTTTTTCTTTTATTTCAGTTGCTTAAGTATCCGTATGCTTGGCCTTTCTCTGCCCAATCTCCCTCACACTGCTGACATTAGATGTCTACCACCACTGCTAGCTTTTTGATTAAGTGTGCTCCAGGGATTCGAACTCATGTCATCAGACTTGTGCAGCAAGCAAGCATGGATTCATCTCTCCAATCTGTGAGGAGCTGTTATTTAGTAAGGTGGCTGAAACTAGCAAGTGTGAGGTGGATAAAATCCATAATTTCCTGTTTGCTCTTTACTGGTGCAAGAAAGCTGGATTTCATACCATGCCCTGTGTTCCATGGGAGTCACAGTGCATCCAATCATCCTTGTCGCTCCTCCTGCTCTCCCTTTTCTTCCATTTTTTTTGTCATATGTCTCCTACGTGTCTACTTTGGTGTTCCAAGGTGACTGTGAGCTAATCTGATCAACTAAGCCAGGCTAATGTTCTCACCAATATTAATGTGTTCATTGAGATATTTAACCCCTGCCACAAATATCTTCCCCAGTGTCATACTGGGCTCCTGTAAGAAAGCATTTTGTATTTCTCAATGAAACAAGCAACTGGTTGATTTCATGTGAAATAGGCCTGACAACACCATGTCAGGTCGTGTGAGAACTACTAGGAACTCTTCTTTCAAATCAGAAAGACAGAGGTAATTATTCCCCAAAGCCATATTCTCCTCTGTTTGCCAGTCCAGCGCACTGTTCTGACCTTAGACTTGGAGGAGACAGCGGTAGTGGAAAGTGTGCTCTTAGGCCAGTAGCATCACACAGGAGAGTTTATGCCTCATCGCTGTGAATCTCTAAAATCACCCTCTAATCTATTTGCATGTATCTTTTCCTCAAAAGAAGAATGTGATTTCCTGTGGACCACGTATCTAAATGCTTTGAATGGGAGTGTACGTAGTGTGTTAGCACTTGAACACAGATTGAAGTCTAGCTCTGCTAACCCTTAGCTATACGACCTTGGGCAAATCACTAAAACTATTTGCTTTAGTGTTTCATTCCTAAAACTGAGAGTAATAACTGTATCTATTTCAGAAAGTGTATGGTGAATAAATGCAAGGAATTATGTAAAGTGTATAGTATTTATTATTGGTCACTTAAAACGTTTTAAATAAAAACCAGTTTGTTAATTAGTGAATAAAAAATGAAGCCTAAATAAAAATAATAATTTATATAGTCAACTAAATCTAAATTTTAAGAGTCAATACATATATGTTCTGCTTATATATAATTGTCTTTCCTAGCAAAGATCATGTATGCATACGTATGTACATGCACACATACATCTTTCCCCTCTGCTATTTTGTACATTCCTATTCCATTGCTGACTGGGGGCTTTGTAACAGTACTTTGATTTTTATTTCATAAGAATATTTGCTGCAAGGCATTTGAGAACATACAAAATGAAACATCAAAATCTTGAATTGGGGAATATAGCAGAGTAAAATGAACATGGAATGGAGAAGAGGAAATAGGAATGTTGATTTAGGTGGGATGTGACACGATTATTCTCTCATGAGAATTTATGGTTTTGCTAATTGTCAAGTGATTGGTTTCCCTTTCTGGGTTAATGCCACAGTGCCTCATACAGCTGGCACTCATACTCCTCCCTGCATTTCAGCTCACGAATGAACTAGGCCTTTACTCAGAGCAAAGACACCCAGTATTTCTGTTGCTACCATTAGTTATCCTAGTCATTAATTTGGCGATGCGTGAGCCTTTACAGTTCATAGTTACCATAATGAGAGTTTTCTTTAAAGACAAATGACTACAAGCACGACTGGAATATAAGGCAGTTTAAAACAGCAACAATCAATACGAACACTGAGCCTAGCGAGTGGTGGAAACTCCACAATTGCTACTGTACTCTTCTTTGCATGTAAAGCACACCCTTAGCTCATACACTACCGCTCTCCCGCAGACCCTAGACAGTTCCTGACACCTGATGGAAGGCGTGTGATGGAAACTTAGACATCGGATGCTGTGAGGATGTTCCTAGCTTCTTCCCCACTCTGTACATAGTGTCGCCTTTTGAATGCATGAGCCTGGGCAGGAGGAAGGAGTGGGATGACTTTTGGATGCCAGGAACACATGGGCAATAGCAGATTTATATCTGTCAACCTGTTGTATTAGCAAAACTTTTACTAAATATGAGCTTTCAGAGTTAAGATGGGATTCAATATGAGCTTCGCTCTCATGGTCTTTAGACATTCTCTTATTCTGGAGAGGATAGAAGTATCACAGCCATCCAAGAAGTCTACGGCAGCTGTCTTTCCTGGTTATACATTTTTAGTAAACCCATTTAGCTTCAGGATATATTGCTTAACTCTATTATGAATATTACAGTCCTCCAGACACTTTGATAATAATGTAGCATAAAATCTACTTGCTAAGCAAAATATTTGGTCAGAAATGGACAATTCTCAATTTGATGAATTAGATGATCTGTGGAGTAAATTATACAATAATGTGATTTCATGTATCATGTATAATGGATATATTTGCATATATTCTCTTAAAATGAATGCTAGTTAAAAGCTGTTTGTAGTTAATAAAATAACTTCATTTTTAAAGCAACGGGGAAAACACACTAAACTCATTTTCATTACCCAAACAGCAAAATTGGGGCAAAGTAGAAAGAAAATGAAATTAATCAAAAGAAAATTTTCACATAACTTAGCAAATCCCATCAAGTTCTCAATATTTGTTTAAAGAAACATCACTTCAATCTCTTCAAGGTTTTAGAAATTTGAAGTAGATATTTTTATCTCTATTTTAATGTTTAAAAAAGAAACAACAGCCTGAAATATGTTGGGTTATCAAAAAGCCTTAAAGCACACTTTTGACTGTGTTACTCAGTGGTCTGCAATGCCTTAGTATTAAGTGAAAAGGCTTTAGTATTGAGTGACATGCTGCTTTCTGTGTGCTGAGAGCCAAATTCTCAAACACAAAGTGAAAGGCATGGCCATTTCTTCCCTTCAGTTCTTCTCGCATTCAAAGGAAAACTGAAGAATTTAAAGTTTCAGAATTAATTCCTCATTTGAGGATTTATATCAAGTACGCAGGACATCAGACTCACACTTTGTCTGAACTTTGATTAACAGAGGTTGATAATGCAAATGGCTTTAAGAGGGAAATAAATACAGTATGTAATTGTCTTTAGAGCATACTTGATGTTAGTTGGAAATATTTGAAAATAACACAATAACCTATGAACACCGAAGTCATTTCCCCCAAGACAAATTTCTTTTAAAAATGTATTATCAAAAACATTACTTGTAGACTCACAGTTTGGGGTCTCTGTTCCTGGAGTCCTAGATTATGTCCAGTGGGTGAGAATCTCTGTCCACTGAACTCCTTTGAACTTGGACAGTTTTAAGCTCAGATTTAAGATCCCTGGATACTGATGACCCTTGCAGAAATAGCTCTGAGCTCGTAATAGGATTGCCGTAAGAGAATTAACAAAGCACACTGCAATAATAGCAGGGCAAAACCAACCAGGACGCCCAGAGCTGGCAGCCCCGTGCTTAGTACAGTCTTTATCCACCTCTTTCTCTGTCATTTGAGAGAATGCCTTTCTTCACTTCTGGCATCTATTTTTAGAAATTTCTTGCCATTTTCTAAAAGACAAAGAAGCCATTTTCCTGATTATTAAAGTTCCCTTAGCATGTAATATGTATTCTCGATATCATCTGCCACAGTACATTTCTTTCCTCTTGAATTTGCCAGCCAGCTAATTTCTTTTCCTTTTGTTCTTTGAAATGTTCTCTTCACCGAAATCTTTTACTTCTTGCAGCAAAATCCACAAAAGCTTGATTGGTCTTCAGTAACACTAATGTAGCCATCTGATTGTGTCTTCTTTGCAACTTATCAGTCTTTCTGAGTTCTTTCTTTCTTCCACTGTTTTGAGCATTCCAGTATTCTTTCATGTAGCATTTTTTAAAAAAACTGAACATTTAGTAAATGGCAATTTACTAACTACTTGCCTTTCACAGGAGAATACTTATGAGACGGTCACATTGCCTTTAAAAATTAGATGGTTGATTTCAGAGTTGTCAGTTTATAGTTTACAGTTCTCAACAGGTATCCTGCATATCAGATATTTACATTACAAATAATTCATAGCCCACACTGTAGCACAATTACAGCTATGAAATAGTAATGAAATAATTTTATGGCCAGGGCACACTGCAATATGAGGAACTATATTAAAGGGTCACATCATTAGGAAGGTCGAAGACCACTGCTTTATAGGGTGCACTTGAATGTGTAGGAGACAGCAGTCATTTTTCCTTTCTAAAATATTATGATAAATATGCATCCATTATTTGTCCAATAGGCACATTCAGAGTAGATAACTGTTAAGCACGCTATTGGTAGGCAATAGAAAAAAAATGGACCAATGCCATTATCTCTAGAGGTCTAATGGTGAAAAGGGCAGTAAAAAGATAATCATGACCCCCGAAGAATGACTTCAGGACCAAGACCAGAGTTAAGACAAACTTTTCTGCTCCAAGTGACCTGCCTGTTGGACTCAGGACACACAAAGGCAAAATTCCTCTGGGACCGGACACTTCTGGTTTCTAGCTGGAGCCCAAACCTCACTGATTCTGGTCCACAGCTCCCTGCTCCCAAACCCTCTGGGAAAGAGAGCTCATCGCCGAGACAGGTGGGCACTCCTGAGACTACAGGGCAGGAGAGACCACCAGTACTGCCACCCTGGCCCACATCCCTGGCCAAGAGGAAACTGTATAGGGCCTCTGGGAACTGAAAGATAGGGGCACTCAAGCTGCAGGTCCCCTGCAGTCCAGACTGTGCCCAGATGTGAAGGGACCCAGTCAAACAGCTCCCTGCACCCAAATCCCGTGGGAGGGAAAGCTAAACCTTCAGCGGGGTAGACACGCCTGGGAAGCCAAAGAAGACTACACTCTGCCCACATTTCTGACTCTAGAGGAAAACGCCTAGGGCCATCTGGGCCTCCTCTGCACAGGGACCCAAGAGAAGGCTGGGCAGGCCCTTCTGGTTGCTGCCCTCACAGAGAGCCGAAAGGCAGTCCCAGAGGAGCGACTTCAGGCCCAAGACCAGAAATAAGACCAAATTTTCTGCTCCAAGTGACCTGCCTGGTTGACTCAGGACACACGCCCACAGGAACAGCTGAAGACCAGTAGACAGGAACAACTACACACCTGAAAGCAGAACACTCTGCTCCCATAACTGGATGAAAGAAAACAGGAGAACAGGTCTATAGCACCTCTGACACACAGGCTTATAGGACAGTCTAACTACTGTCAGAAATAGCAGAACAAGGTAACACCAGAGACAACCTGATGGTGAGAGGCAAGTGCAGGAACCCAAGCAACAGAAACCAAGACTACATGGCATCATCAGAGCCCAATTCTCCTGCCAAAGCAAACACTGAATATCCAAATACACCAGAAAAGCAAGATCTAGATTTTAAATCACATTTGATCATGATGATGGAGGACTTTAAGAAAGACATAAAGAACTCCCTTAGAGAAATTCGGGAAAACATAAATAAACAAATAGAAGCCTATAGAGAGAAATCACAAAAATCCCTGAAAAATTACAGGAAAACATAATCAAACAGGTGAAGGAATTAAAAATGGAAATAGAAGCAATAAAGAAAGCACAAAGGGAAACAACCCTGGATATAGAAAACCAAAGGAAGAGACAAGGAGCCATAGATACAAGCATCACAAGAGATACAAGAGATAGAAGAGAGAATCTCAGGAGCAGAAGATTCCATAGAAATCATCGACACAATGGTCAAAGATAATGTAAAACGGAAAAAGCTACTGACCCAAATCATACAGGAAATCCAGGACACAATGAGAAGATTAAACCTAAGGATAATAGGTATAGAAGAGAGTGAAGACTCTCAACTCAAAGGACCAGTAAATATCTTCAACAACATCATAGAAGAAAACTTCCCTAACCTAAAGAAAGAAATGCCCATAAACATACAAGAAGCCTACAGACCTCCAAATAGATTGGACCAGAAAAAGAAGCTCCTCCCATCATATAATAGTCAAAACACCAAATGCACAAAACAAAGAAAGAATATTAAAAGCAGTAAGGGAAAAAGATCAAGTAACATATAAAGGCAGACCTATCAGAATTATACCAGATTTCTCAGCAGAGACTATGAAAGCCAGAAGATCCTGGACAGATGTCATACAAACCCTAAGAGAACACAAATGCCAGGCCAGGTTACTGTATCCAGCAAAACTCTCAATTAACATAGATGGAGAAACCAAGATATTCCATGACAAAACCAAATTTACACAATATCTTTCTACAAATCCAGCCCTACAAAGGATAATAAATGGTAAAGCCCAACACAAGGAGGCAAGCTACACCCTAGAAAAAGCAAGAAACTAATCGTTTTGCAACAAAACAGAGAGAAGAAAAGCACACAAACATAATCTCACATCCAAATATGAATATAACAGGAAGCAACAGTCTCTATTCCTTAGTATTTTTCAACATCAATGGACTCAATTCCCCAATAAAAAACACAGAATAACAAACTGGATATGTAATGAGGACCCAGCATTTTGCTGCCTAGAGTAAACACACCTCAGAGACAAAGACAGACATTACCTCAGAGTTAAAGGCTGGAAAATAACTTTCCAAGCAAATGGTCTGAAGAAGCAAGCTGGAGTAGCCATTCTAATATCTAATAAAAATGATTTTCAACCAAAACTCATCAAAAAAGATAAGGAAGGCACTTCATATTCATCAAAGGAAAAATCCACCAAGATGAACTCTCAATCCTAAATATCTATGCTTCAAATACAAGGGCACCTACATACATTAAAGAAACCTTATTAAAGCTCAAAGCACACATTGCACCACACACAATAATAGTAGGAGATTTCAACACCACCATCTCATCAATGGACAGATCATGGAAACAGAAATTAAACAGAAACATGAACAGACTAAGAGAAGTCATGAACCAAATGGACTTACCAGATATTTATAGAACAGTCTATCCTAAAACAAAAGGATATACCTGCTTCTCACCACCTCATTGTACTTTCTCCAAAACTGACCATATAATCAGTCATAAAACAGGCTTCAACAGATACAGAAAGATAGAAATAATCCCATGTGTCCTATTAGACCACCACAGGCTAAAGCTGGTCTTCAATAACAATAAGGAAAGAACGCCCACATATACATGGAAGTTGAACAATGCTCTACTTAATGATAACCTGGTCAAGAAAGAAATTAAAGACTTCTAAGAATTTAATGACAATGAAGGTACAACATACTCAAACTTATGGGCACAATGAGAGCTGTGCTAAGAGGAAAACTCATAGCTTTGAGTGCCTGCAGAAAGAAACAGGAAAGAGCATATGTCAGCAGCTTGACAGCACACCTAAAAGCTCTAGAACAAAGAGAAGCAAATACACCCAGGAGGAGTAGAAGACAGGAAATAATCAAACTCAGAGCTGAAATCAACCAAGTTGACACAAAAAGGAATATAAAAAGTATCAACAGAACCAAAAGCTGGTTCTTTGGGAAAATCAACAAGATATATAAAACCTTAGCCAGACTAATGAGAGGACACAGAGAGTATGTCCAAATTAACAACATCAGAAATGAAAAGGTAGACATAACATCAGAATAAGAGGAAATTCAAAAATTCATCAGATCCTTCTACAAAAGCCTATATTCAACCAAACTTGAAAATCTGGAGGAAATGGACAATTTCCTAGATAGATACCAAGTACCAAAGTTAAACCAGGAACAGATAAACCAGTTAAACAACCCCATAACTCCTAAGGAAATAGAAGCAGTCATTAAAGGTCTCCCAACCAAAAAGAGCCCAGGTCCAGACGGGTTTAGTGCAGAATTCTATCAGACCTTCATAGAAGACCTCATACCAATATTATCCAAACTATTCCACAAAATTGAAATGGTTGGAGCACTACTGAATCCCTTCTAGGAAGCCACAATTACTCTTATACCTAAACCACACAAAGACCCAACAAAAAAAGAGAACTTCAGACCAATTTCCCTTATGAATATCGATGCAAAAATACTCAATACAATTCTTGCAAATTGAATCCAAGAGCACATCAAAACAATCATCCATGATGATTAAGTAGGCTTCATCCCAGGGATGCAGGGATGGTTTAATATACGGAAAACCATCAACATAACCCACTATATAAAGAAACTGAAAGATAAAACCACATGATCATTTCATTAGATGCTGAGAAAGCATTTGACAAAATTCAACACCCCTTCATGATAAAAGTCCTGGAAAGAACAGGAATTCAAGGCCCATACCTAAACAGAGTAAAAGCCATATACAGCAAACCAGTAGCTAATATTAAACTAAACGGAGAGAAACTTGAAGCAATCCCACTAAAATCAGGGACTAGACAAGGCTGCCCACTCTCTCCCTACTTATTCAATACAGTTCTCGAAGTCCTAGCCATAGCAATCAGACAACAAAAGGAGATCAAAGGGATACAGATTGGAAAGTTAGAAGTCAAAATATCACTATTTGTAGATTTTGTAGATGATATGATAGTATATTTAAGAGATCCCAAAAGTTCCACCAGAGAACTACTAAACCCGATAAACACCTTCAGCAAAGTGGCTGGGTATAAAATTAACTCAAATAAATCAGTAGCCTTCCTCTACACAAAAGAGAAACAAGCTGAGAAAGAAATTAGGGAAACGACACCCTTCATAATAGTCCCAAATAATATAAAATACCTCGGTGTGACTTTAACCAAGCAAGTAAAAGATCTGTACAATAAGAACTTCAAGACTCTGAAGAAAGAAATTGAAGAAGGCCTCAGAAGATGGAAAGATCTCTCATGCTCATGGATTGGCAGGATTAATATAGTAAAAATGGCCATTTTAACAAAAGCGATCTACAGATTCAATGCAATCCCCATCAAAATACCAATCCAATTCTTCAAAGAGTTAGACAGAACAATTTGCAAATTCATCTGGAATAACAAAAAACCCAGGATAGCTAAAACTATCCTCAACAATAAAAGGATTTCAGGGGGAATCACTATTCCTGAACTCAAGCAGTATTACAGAGCAATAGTCATAAAATCTATGGTATTGGTATAGAGACAGGCAGATAGACCAGTGGAATAGAATTGAAGACCCAGAAATGAACCCACACACCTATGGTCACTTGATTTTTGACAAAGGAGCCAAAACCATCCAATGGAAAAAAAGCATTTTTCAGCAAATGGTGCTGGTTCAACTGGAGGTCAGCATGTAGAATATTGCAGATCGATCCATGCTTATCACCCTGTACAAAGCTTAAGTCCAAGTAGATCAAGGACTTCCATATCAAACCAGACACACTCAAACTAACAGAAGAAAAGGTGGGGAAGGATCTCGAACACATGGGCACTTGAGAAAATTTTCTGAACAAAACACCAATGGCTTATGCTTTAAGATCAAGAATCGACAAATGGGATGTCACAAAACTACAAAGCTTCTGTAAGGCAAAGGACACTGATGTTAGGACAAAACGGCAACCAAGAGATTGGGAAAAGATCTTTACCAATCCTACAACTGATATACAACTCATATCCAAAATATACAAAGAACTCACGAAGTTAGACTGCAGGGAGACAAATAACCCTATTAAAAATGGGGTTCAGAGCTAAACAAAGAATTCACAGCTGAGGAATGCCGAATGGCCGAGAAGCACCTAAAGAAATGTTCAACATCTTTAGTCATAAGGGAAATCCAAATCAAAACAAACCTGAGATTCCACCTCACACCAGTGAAAATGGCTAAGATCAAAAACTCAGGTGACAGGAAATGCTGGTGAGGATGTGGAGAAAGAGGAACACTCCTCCATTGTTGGTGGGAGTGCAGACTGGTACAACCATTCTGGAAAACAGTCTGGAGGTTCCTCAGAAAATTGCACATTGAACTACCTGAGGACCCAGTTATACCTCTCTTGGGCATATACCCAAAAGATGCTCCCACAAATAACAAAGACACATGCTCCACCATGTTCATAGCAGCCTTATTTATAATAGCCAGAAGCTGGAAAGAACCCAGATGCCCTTCAACAGAGGAATGGATACAGAAAATGTGGTACATCTACACAATGGAATATTACTCAGCTATCAAAAACAATGAGTTTATGAAATTCATAGGCAAACGGATGGAACTGGAAAATATCATCCTGAGTGAGGTAACCCAATCACAGAAAAGCACACATGGTATGCACTCATTGATAATTGGCTATTGGCCCAAATGCTCGAATTACCCTAGATGCCTAGAACACATGAAACTCAAGATGGATGACCAAAATGCGAATGCCTCACTCTTTCTTTAAAAGGGGAACAAGAATACCCTTGAGAGGGAATAGGGAGGCAAAGTTTAGAACAGAGGCTGAAGGAACACCCATTCAGAGCCTGCCCCACATGTGGCCCATACATATACAGCCATCCAATTAGACAAGATGGATGAAGCAAAGAAGTGCAGGCTGACAAGAACTGGATGTAGATCTCTCCTGAGAGACACAGCCAGAATACAGAAAATACATAGGCAAATACATCAAACCACTGAACTGAGAACCGGACCCCCCGTTGAAGGATTCAGAGAAAGGACTGAAAGAACTTGAAGGGGCTTCAGACCCCATATGAACAACAATGCCAAGCAACCAGAGCTTCCAGGGACTAAGCCACTACCCAAAGACTATACATGGACTGACCCTGGGCTCCAACCTCATAGGTAGCAATGAATAGCCT
Source organism: Rattus norvegicus (assembly GCF_021556685.1). Lineage (NCBI taxonomy): Eukaryota > Metazoa > Chordata > Mammalia > Rodentia > Muridae > Rattus > Rattus norvegicus. The sequence continues at coordinate 64,957,309 of NC_141546.1, read as the reverse complement.
AGTAAGAGCACCAGTGGAAGGGGAAGCCCTTGGTCCTGCCAAGACTGAACCCCCAGTGAACGTGATTGTTTGGGGGAGGGTGGTAATCGGAGGAGGATGGGTAGGGGAACACCCATATAGAAGGGGATGGGGAGGGGTTGGGGGATGTTTGCCTGGAAACTGGGAAAGGTAGTAACAAGTGAAATGTAAATAAGAAAAACCCAATTTAATAAAGATGGAGAAAAAAAGAGACAATCATGCAAAATTGTGTGTATGTAATAGTGACTCCATGGGACAAAGTTGTGTTTCATCTGATTATAACCTCTCTTTGATTTTTGAAATTATAATTATATCATTCTCTCATTCTTTTCCTACCTCCAAACCCTCCTTGTTCCATGCTGGCACGTTTAAATTTTTATTTTTTATAATTTTAAGTTTTAGAATGTTGCCTGGTATGTGTGTGTGTGTGTGTGTGTGTGTGTGTTTTCCTTGTGGATATGACACACATATACTATATTACATATATAGTATATTACATATATATTTTATATATATATATTTCAGATCCCCTGGAACTATAATTATAGACAGTTGTGAGCCCATATGTAGTTACTGGGACTTGAACTCAGGACCCCTTGAAGAGCAGCTAGTGCTCTCAACCACTGCACCATCTCTCCAGATCCTAGGCTAGAAGTTTTAGCTCCCTTGATCTTGATCAGTTCCCTTTCAGGGAGTCCCTGTGGCTGTGAGTTCCAGTGTGCAATTTGATGTGAAGGACAATTCACAGCACTTTCCCCCACCCCATTGCCCTCTCTGCCATCGTGTTCCCTGAGCCTTGTGGGAAGGGGAGTTCATACAGACCTCATGTATGGCACACAACTCTTAAGGAAACCTTTTCTGGTTAAGGAAAGTATCTTTGGGTTTATTTGCTTCCCAGATACTAGAGTTTACTTGGTATTTTCCCCTTTCCATTCCCTTTCATTGTAGGTGGTTTTATTTATTTTTTAAATTACCAACATTCCCATTCTTGTTGTTTTAAAAACAACTTTTAGGAATTTAGAGAACATTTATGAAGGTGTTCAATTTGCCATCGTTTCTTAATATCTTTAGTTCTCATAGCCAGATATCTCAAATAACTTTGCTAAAATAGATATTGAAATTTCTCTAAGCTTAAACTAAAAATGGTTAATTAGCATAGAATAAAATTTATAATATTAATGGCAATTAATTTGGAAACATCTAACTGTTATAAGTATATAGTATGTAATTCTGCATTATGCTGCCCAAAAGCTTTAAATAGAAACTTTTCCTATGTAAAGATTGCTTGTAGACTATTAAACACATTCTAATGGTTTTGTTTTGTCTTTCTAAGTTAATTGGGCATTTATTCACTCTGTTTTTAATGGCAAGAAGCAAAATTCACATTTCAGAATTTAGCTTGTATACTTCTTGGGTGCTACTTGAAGAGGTCACTATTTTCATTTTATTAACAATTTATTGAACAAGTGATATACCCCCCGCACCCCCCCGTGTGTGTGTGTGTGTGTGTGTGTGTGTGTGTGTGTGTGTGTGTGTGTGTGCACAAACACACATATGCAACTCTGGGATTAAAACCATACTAAATGTCCTCTTCTTAGCTAAAAAATCTCGAGTGTAAAATAGATGCATGATCACCATAATATAAGTGTTTCTGATAGTAAATATAAAGAGAGTAAACACTTCAAGTAGATTAAAATGCTATATTTAATCCTTTAGTATTTGAAAGTGTATGTTTAATTTTCTGTCAAATGTAACTTGGAACTCACTTGTTCCATATACTTGATATGCTTATGATAAAATGTTTAATAATTTCTTGTCACTGTTACTCTTTTCAACACACACACACACACACACACACACACACACACACACACACACACACCCCTATAATTTGCTTTTCTTTAGGCTTATTTATTTTTATTTAGTGTGCATGAGTGTTTGGTTGCATGTATTCAAGTACACCGTGTGCATGTCTGGTGCCTCTGAAGGGCAGACAACAACGTCTGCCTCCTGGAATTGGAATGAATGATGATTATGATCTATCATGTGGGTGTTGGGAACCGAACTCCTTTCTTCAGCAAGAGCAGCAATGGCTCATAACTACTGAGATATCCTTAGTCTTTCCCTTGGGCCTTGTTTACTGGAGAGACTTGTGAAACAGTTATAAGAAACTCTTTTTTATTTTGATGTGCTTGGTTCAGCGGCTCTCATAATGGACTAAGCAAATACTTTTAGACAATGAAAACCCATTAAAAAAGAATCCAGCTCAAATAGGTTGTCACAATGCAAGAGGTGGCATGGGGATTCCAGAGTAAAGTTATGTTTGGGGTTTATATTCTTATTGAGACTGTGTCTTAGAGAGAGAGAGAGCGAGAGAGAGAGAAGAGAAGAGGAGGAAGTGGAGTAGGAGAAGGGAGAGGAAGAAAAGAAGGAGAAGGAGAAGGAGAAGAGGAAGAGAAGGAGGAGAAGGAGGAGGGAGAGGAGGAAGAGGAAGAGGAAGAAGACAACATTATTTTGCAGTTTACTTTCTGTGGAATGAGCATCCAATCCCATGGTCCTCCCTTTCTTCTATAAGGGTGTTCCCCCTCCCCAATCACCCCCCAACATGCCTCTCTGTCCTGACATTTCCCTACACTGGGGGATCCAGCCTTGGCAGGACCAAGGGCTTCTCTTCCCATTGGCGCCCAACAAGGCCATCCTCTGCTACATATGCAGCTGGAGCCATGGGTCTGTCCATGTGTACTCTTTGGATGGTGGTTTAGTCCCTGGGAGCTCTGGTTGGTTGGCATTGTTGTTCTTATGGGGTTGCAAACCCCTTCAGCTCCTTTGATCCTTTCTCTAACTCCTCCAATGCGGACCCAGATCTCAGTTCAATGGTTTGCTGCTGGCATTCAACTCTGTATTTGTCATGCTCTGACTGAGCCTCTCAGGAGACAGTTATATCTCTAGGGTTTTAGGGTTACATGTCCTATGTTAGGACTTTGATATACTCAGAGTTGATGTTACTGCGGTCTAAGAGACTTGAAATGTAAATAAACAAAATAACCCAAAAAAGAATAATAAATATTTTTTAAAAAAGGACCCAGTTTTACTATCCTCCATGTAGATAATCAGTTTCCCTTCAATATTTGTTAAAGAGGCTGTCTTTTCTTGTAGTGTAGTTTTTCTTTATAATCATCGTCAAAAAGCATGAGACTGTGTTTGTCGGTTAACATCTTTGCTCTCCTTTCTAGTCAATTCTTTCGCATAATTTCTTGTGTTAATAACATGCCTTTCTTTATTTCCGTGGCTCTGTAGTATAATGTGAAATCAGGTGTATTCATTTCGGCATCATTCCCCTAGCTGGGACAGGCTACGAGAAGAGAGGAGGCAGTGATGGCTGACAAGAAGTTCATCAGCTGCTGAATCTCATTCATAAGGAGCCATCCCTGGGGGAGGGGTCTAATTTCTGTGACAAATGTGCCATGGGGGCCTTTACTTTTCTGTGAGCAAATCTGCAGTCATTCTGATGGGCCTGCCTTTATACATAGCATGGCGCTCTTCTCTTCCTACTTTCAAAATCTTTTTGTTGCTGTCCTTCTCTCTCTTTAATGGTTTAGTTAGGATATAATGAAAGAAGATTGCTTTCTGACCTTGTCTCTTTGGTGTTTTAAAAGCCTTTTGTACCCGTGTGAACATCTCTTCCTAGATTTGGGCAATTTTCTGCTATGATATTCTAAAAAATATTTCCTTGACCTTTAAGCATAAAATCCTCCTTCGGTGACAACGATGTGCAGGTTTTGCCACTCCACAGTGTGCTGTGGGTGGTCAGTGTTCTGTTTGTCCCATCTTATTAACTTATCTCTGAATAATTTTTCCTCTACCATGTTATGAAGCCTTTATATTCTGCCCTCCTCCTCAGACCATTCTACTGGTAAGGGTTTTATCTGGCAAATTGAAATGTTCATTTCTCACAGACCACATGAAGCTCAAGAAGAAGGAAGACCAAAGTGTGGATGCTTCAGTCCTTCTTAGAAGGGAGAACAAAATACTCACAGGAGGAAATACGGAGACAAAATGTGGAGCAGAGACGGAAGGAAAGGCCATCCAGAGACTGCCCCACCTGGGGATCCATCCCATAGAGAGTTGCCAAACCCAGACACTATTGTAGATGCCAAGAAGTGCATGCTGACAGGAGCCTGATATAGCTGTGGCCTGAGAGGCTCTGCTAGAGCCTGACAAATACAGAGGTAGATGCTCCCAGCCAGCCATTGGACTGAGAATCGGGTCCCCTATGGAGGAGTTAAAGGACTGTTGAAGCTGAAGGGGTTTGCAACTCAATAGGAAGAACAACAAAATCAACCAACAAGACCACCCCCTTCAGAGCTCCCAGGGACTAAACCACCATCCAAAGAGGACACATGGAGGGATCCCTGGCTCCAGTTGCATATATAGCAGAGGATGACCTTGTCAGGCATCTATGGGAGAAGAGGCCCTTGGTCCTGTGAAGGCTCGATGCCTCAGTGTAGGGGAATGCCAGGGCAGGGAGTCCGGAGGGAGTGGGTGGGTGGGGGAACACCTTCATAGAAGCAGGGGGAGGGGGAATGGGATAGGGGATTTCCAGAGGGGAAACATGGAAAGGGGATAACATATGAAATGTAAATAAAGAAAATATCCAATAAAAGGAAAAAATTGTTCATTTCTGGTATTTCAGTTTAGTTTTACTTTCAGTATTTTAAAGTCTTGGTTGAACACCGGCTTCATATCCTTTATTGTCTTTATTTCATTTAGCTGTTTGTTTATGTCCTCTTGGAGGCCATTCAAGATTTTACTTGTGAGCTCTTTGATTTCCTTGAACATACTTTTAATCATTATTTTGAATTCTTTGGAGTCTCCTTTAATTTACTCTCATTAGAGGACATTACTGTGAGATTGGCCAGTGGGTTTTCATGTCTCTGGAGTTTTCACATTAAGACTCCGGCATCTGGTATTAGGTTGTTAATTTGACCCCCCTTCCCCCCATGATCAGCCTTATTCTCTCAGAGAAAGTGTTTGCAGTGTTGGAGAGGGACTTGTAATATAGCTTAAGTGTCATTTTCTCTGCTATGCTGTTGTTTGGTGTGCCAGACTGTCTCCCACACTCTTCTGAAGGTAGAATAATGTCTACGAAAATAATAGCTATCAGTGGGGTAGGCCAGTGAATGTACAGTAACAGTCAAATAACAATCAAAACCATCACCCCTTTAATGCCAATCAGTTTAGGAAACAAACTAACACTAAGAGTGTAGTGTGTGGTAACATAGTAGTTGCTGTGAGTATGAGAGGAAAGAGGGAACAAAGCAAAGGTCAGGAGTTAGTACTGAGTTGATAGTGAAAACTAGAGGTGAGGAGACAATAAAGATAAGGGGCAAGGACATAGCTTTTGTTAGAAATAAAATAAAAAGAGAGGTAAAGAAATCTAATCATTCAGATAACCCAAAGAACTCCCAGGTCTCAGAAGGCTGAGGAACAGGGACCACATAAGTCAGGTAAGGCTGCGTTGTCTGGAAAAACTTATTAATTATCACTGAAAAGGAAAATGAGAATAGAAAAAAAGGGAAAGGAAAAGGGGTGGGGCAGGGGAAGACTGTAACAAAGCTGGCCTCCTAAATTGACACTGGGTCTTAAATAAAAGAGACACAGTAAAACAGAGAGAAGTGAACTTCTAGAGACTGGTAACTGTCCTGCCTACTTACTGGTTGCAGCTTTGATTCTCTTGGTACCCTTTCCCAGGTTTCTCCAGACCCTTCAGACTCATAAGGTCAGGGCACTGCTGCTGGTATAGGGCCACAGATGTTGGTCATACCCGTAGGTGGTTGCATATGCTATTCTTGCATATCGGTGCACCTTTGTAAGGTCAAGATTGGGTCACACGTGCTGGTCTTGTCAATGGACCAATCCATTCACAGTGTACAACACCCACCTGGTCACATCTCTGAGTGTTACTTCAGAGATCTGGTTGTGATTCTGTGTGATACTTTCTGATGTCTAGCTTACTGCTTGTATCCTAAGTTCCTTTGAAGGCTATGACTGCTCAAGTTTCTACTTTACTGAATACTTCATGGTTCTGATGCAGACTTCCTCACAGTCTAGATGTATTCTGCTGACCAGTTTTCAGTGTGTAAGTTCTCTAATACTTGCTCTGAGTTTCCCAGCACTGTGGTTTACCAAGGAACTGAGCTGTTAAACCAAGTTATCATGGGGTTCTGTAAAATAGCATCACATCACTGTTACAGTCATTTTATGATACGGTCTCATTGCTGCTCTGGTTACAGAAGGAGTGCTTTCCCAGCAGCATCTTTTATCTCTGCTGACACTACACAGTGATTTTATCTCTCTTTTCTATTGTTGTTGTTGTTGTTGTTTTGTGGCTCTGTTATGCTTCCTCTCCCCTCCAACTTCCTCTTCCTCTTCTTTTCTCCCATCACTCCTTCTGTAACAAAGAACTCCTCAGAACAACCAATCCTTTAAGGATGAATTCTAATTTTTCTATTCTTTTTTTCCCAAGTTTCCTGTTTTGCTGTGTGTTTAAAACTAGAGATTTTTTTCCAGTGGTCACTCACCTGCTATGATAGCTATTATCCACCTTTTCTTATTGAACCAGTTTGTTCCCTATAAAGTCTAGATGATACCTGCATGTCCTTGGCCATCTCGGGTCTTTTCTCTTGGTATTTCTTGACTGACAAAATGGTGGTTTTAATTAAACTGAGGGATTGATTCTAATAACAAGGACAGTGATAATAACAAGGACAGTGATATACACAGCTTCTTGTAGATGTTTGATTAATAGAAACTTTTGTTTCTGAGGTCATTAAAATACACCTAGGTATAAGCAAACATTATTGTGTCTCTTTCTGACCAAAGGACTATTCCATTTTCCCCACATACAGTTTCATAGACTGGGATGTCATTTTGCAGCATTCTAATTAAAGTTAATCTAAACATTTCATCCAATATTTTAGAGCGGGATGTGTGAGAAGAGCTTATAGAATGCTTTATGTGGGACCCTAGCTCCTTAGAATAAATAGACATTTTGGTCTCATCTGTCCAAAGAACCAGAAGCGTTGTGCTAAAGAAGGCATGGAAGCATGTAAGACGACATCTTCAGTGGGTGTCCCTGGAGTGTGAAGACACTAGTCACTGAGAAATGACATTGGTGATGTTTGCATTGCAATGTAATGGAACTAACTCCAAGACTTAGGAATAGTTGGAAGTTATAATAACAGCTTGTTTCAACTTCAAAATAGTAAATTTGACATCAAGTCTATCAGTGTCTATCACCAGATGTCGGGTCCCTCAAACTACCATCATATTAGATTGAATATCTGCGTTTTTATGTTTCTGATTTTTTTTAAGTGGGAGAGAAAAGGGGTTTCCAAGCGAGTTATGGTAAGGTCTAAATGCTTCCCCTGGTTGCGTACATTCTTCGTTCAGTGAGCAGGCCCAACATAAATATTTATACTGTAAATTCCCTTACTGGGGGGATGAGGTTTTCAATGACCCTTTGTTTATAGGGATTTATTTTTCTACAGTGGGAACTCAGACTTTAAATGAGGCAGCAATGGCAAATTAGAAAAAGAGAACCACAAAAGTGAAGGGCAAGGAAATGTGTAGTTAGTTGTGAGACCAGACAGTGTGGCTCATCTGAATTCTCAAAAAGTATCTCATTCGATGCGTTGCCCTTGTGAACTTTTCATAAAGCAAGAGAAAAACATTCTCAGAACATCACCATGCAGTCATACGATATGAAGCTAGTCTACCCCCAATGATGTCATTGCTGGTTTCAGACCATTATAGGAAAAGTCTATGCGGATAGATAAATGAAGCCTGTGCTTTCTGGGTTTTATGGTATTGTGAGGCAGACTACATCAATTTTAATTTGTTTATGTCTGCTGTTTCATTAAAGTAAGTTGGATTGCCTAGACAATGAGTGTTTTGCTTGAATGAGATTTTTAAGCTAGCATTTATAATGAATCACACATACAAAAATTCCTTTTGTAAAAGAAAAATGCAAAGCAACAGTCTATTACAGATTCAGTGAGGCCAGGTCAAGCGTTTATGAGGTGGGGCTCAGAGTTTGACAGATGAATACTTAGCTCTGTATGTCAGCTGGAATTGTCTGGTTAGTGCCAAGTTAGCCTCTTCACCTGACAGATTTCTTATTTTAATCATCCTCCTTCTCCTCCTCCTCTGGGCATGGTGGTACACGCCTTTAATCCTAGCACTCAGGAGGCAGAGGCAGTGAGTTCCAGGCTATCCTGGTCTACAGAGTAAACCATGTCTTGAAAAACACCAAAAGCACATTTTTAAAAATCTACATGTTTCATGAGGATGTGGCAAAGTATATAAATGCTGCTGCATCCTCCAGTGTCTAGCACATACTTGCTCAATGAATAGTAGCGACTGTGGTTATTGTTGCTGGATCAACTCCCTGGTCCGGGTTCTACAGCATCTATTCCTCTACTCCAAGAAAAGCATAAGAGAGGGGGCTTAAGGGAGGTTTTACTATCAGTTTTAACAACAAAACAAAACAGGGAAATACCTAACTCATGTCATTAATAGAAGCCATTACTCAAATAAGTTTTCTCAATTAAGTGCTAATCTGCTTATATTTTCTATGTGTAATCAATATGCAGACAAATGCTCTATATGTTTTTGAAAATTGCTTACCTGGCTATCTATTTATTTGTCTGTCTGCCCACCTATTTTTTCTGAAACAGGGTTTCTCTGTGTAGCCCTGGCTTTCCCGGAGCTCACTCCATAGACCAGGCTTGTCTCAAACTCAGAAATTCTACCTGCCTCTACCTCCCAAATGCTGGGATTCTTGATATTTATCTTTAAAAGAACTATTATGAGATACCAACTCATCACAAATTAAAAAGCTACCTCTACTTGCCCCGAGATTTTATGAATGGAGGCAAGTCTGATTACTGCTTCTGTACTATTTACAATGTTAAGATACAAGTGTACTTAAGCTCTGACTCTACCTCATGGATTGTGGTAAGCGTTTCAGGTATTTCATTTCACTGAATCTTCAAAATAGTTCCAGAAGGTACAGGAGGTATGAGGTACGAGAGGCTTTAAACATGCATTCTAACCATCTACCCTTTTAGGCACCGGGATTAAAAGCCTCCTATGTGTCATTGTCTTTGTCCCCATGGCAGTCTTTTAGCAGGTAGTTTTTGCTTGCTCCTGTGTGTGTATAGATGGCTTAACATCAACATAAAAGGCTAGATAGTGACTTGATAGAAGACAGAAGATAGGAATTATAAAAGACCTTGGCTCTAATATGGCTCCAGACGAACAGTGTCTTCAAGGTAAGAGGCTTACCTTCTTAGGACATTTGTTATTCACTGGAGTAGCCAACCTTATTCACATCATAGATTTGTTTGGGGCAATTGATTCAATATATTGTAAAGTATTCACAATTGAGCCGAGTACGTAATAAACACTCCTTAAATGATAGCTTTTATTTTGGTAAACATGAGCTACAGATGGGTAACACACACACACACACACACACACACACACACACACACACACACACACACAGACTTTTAAAAAGATGGAAGGACATAGTGGCCTAGTTTCTTCTCTGCCTTGCTAATAAATTTCATTGTTTAGAAAACTGTCATAAGAGAGTGGAAACTGCATTTAAAAAAGTGAGTTGGTGAGAACAGCTACAACACTGTATTTAGTGGAAGGGCTCCTCAGCAAAAGCAAAGGGAATGAATGAATGAATGAATGAATCCTAGAGACAGGCCAAGGGCATCACTTAAGGGCTGTTGTGGGTATGAGGAGGGGAAGGGAAGTGAAGGAGATGAACATTTCTGGCAGGTAGTCAGGAAGGCAGGAATATTATTCAATGGGCTCAAACCTCTGTGAGGGAGGTTGGGATACATTGTTTCTGCATATAGCATGTATGAAGTATAAACTGTCAATCGATGTCCCAAATACAGATGGAAAAGTAGGCCAGAGTTTAAATGAATAATCTACTATTAGATGGAAAAGCAAGTTGTTGCAGTTACAAAAGTAATTTTCTTTAGACGCATTTGGAAACACCATACAGTTTTCTCCTTACTACGGTTTCTAATATCTAGGTCACAAAACAGGTCCATTTCCTGTATAGTCTATAAAGTATGTTAAGGTGCAATGCATTTATTAACAGCAGTCTCATATTTTCTGTCTTTTCATCCTTCTCTAAAAGCTAAATAAAAAAATAAAAATAAAAATAAAGAAAGAACAGAGCGAGGGAGTCTGAGAGACTTTGGAAGTCGCTTCTTCAAGTGCTTTGCCAGCACCTGTTTTTATCAGTGCACACAAATCCCTCTTTGCTTGATTGGCAGCTTGGTAATCCTCTTCTAAGAATTAACTGGGCAGCTTTATCTATAAATAGTGTTCATTTGCAGGTGTGAGGGACAAAGGTGCAGCCACAGGAAGAAGAGATTGCCTTGCCTACCTGTCTTTTTAATCCAAGGTTAGTCCCCGAAGTATCCTGTGAGGCTCACATTCTTGTCACACTCCTAACATCTTGAAGACGATGATGAAAATAACTTTCCTAAAGGAATAATGAAGTTGTCTTGGGACTTATCTTAGTAATACTATTTTAATGTTTCATTAGGTGACAGTTGAGTCATAGTTAATAAAAACCACAGTTGGAACGCAAACTTTCAACTTTGGAAAATTTGTGCTTATTATGTCTAATTTTATTGCTTGAAATTTTCGTACGTGTGTCTAATTGTTTCAATCAAATCCACCCCCACTCTCGCCCCTCCAATTCCTCTCATTTTCCCCATGTCACTTTTCCCTCACCATTTCCTGTATTCTTTTTTAAAGCCACTGCATCTGCCTGGTGCTCATAGAATGTACATAGTTCTATTTACTGCAGCATGAAAAACTTATTAGGGATCATATCCCTGAAGCAAACTGATGCCTGCCCCACCTCCAGGACATCACTGTCCAATAGCTCTTCAGCTAGGGTTGGGACTTCATAAGGCCTGTCCCATCCAAGCTGGGTATTTGGTTGGCTTGTTCTTATTCAGGTCTGTGTTTATAGCTCATGTACACAGCAGTTTTGTCGCGTGTGATAAACATCATTTTGCTGCAGTCTTCCCTGATTTCTTTCTCTTAAGGATCTTCCTACTTCTGAGATGATCCCTGATCCTCTATCAGAGTGTGAGTGATAGAGATGAGTCCTGTCAGACAGAAAGCTCTTGCTATTTTTTTTTTCAATATAGCGAAAGTGCAATTCAAATGTGATTGGCACCTGGGAGGGAAATCAGTATAATAGACCTGGTTGCTAGTGCTATAGTTGTGGAATGTTTGATTTCCCTTTAAAAATATTTTATGTAGCTACATGATGATGTGAAGTTTAGTCCTGTCGTATTAAGGTGCTCCAATAGCTCCACGATTCAGGAGGCTGAGGCAGGAAGGTGTTGAATTCAAGGTTAGTGTGGGTTACATAGCAAGACTCCAATCTGTAACAAAAACAAAGAAACAAATGAAAGTAGACCTTTGGCTTTCATTGTAAACAGCAAGTATTCTGGCTTTCTTTGCAAAACAAAGATAATTTGAAGTTCTAGAATGTCAACGTTTATGAGATTAGAAAACTGTGGCGACTGAAAATCGGAGCTGAGACAGGAAACTGAGAAAATGATACTATTGCGCTCAACCAGAGCTTGTGATGACTAGTGCCATGATACCTTGCCTTTGTAAAAGACAATAGTATGAATATTATTTTTTAAAATCAGAAGAAGCTTGATGCTTTCTGTACAGTATGGTGTCTTTTAAGTGAGGAGAGAGGTGGGGACTGAAAAAGAACTCAGTTCAGGATGTTTCCTGCCTTTATGGGAAGGAACAGGCCAGGAGTTGGTCCGTATCTAACACTGTCTCTCCATGTCTGTTACTTCTCTTACTAACCCTTTCAGTATTTTCTGGGGTTAGAAATCCAAGAATTTAAGCAAGAGGCATCTAAAATGGGACCTCAGAATGTTTGCTTTTATGTTAAAGAGCTCTGTAACCACAGGAATAGTTGCTTCACCGGGCGATGCGTATGGTCCTCTACTGGTGTTTCCAATTATGATGTAACCTAAAACACATGTAACCTAAAACCCAGAGTAGCAGAGAACTCAATTCATTCTCAGACATACAGGGACAAAAGAGATTCATTGCTTGGTTAACTTTCAAATGCTCAGTTTGGTGAGTAAGAGAGTTAGATTTTAAGAATTGAGACAGGCCGCTTTTCCTAATCTGCAGTGCATAACTTTCCTGTTTCTTTACTGCATTCTGAATGCTTCAAGATAAAACCCAGTGAGATCTTGAAAAACAGAATATGCCCCTTTCCTCACTTTGGCCAGGAAGGGATGGACCATCTGTTAAACAATTAACAACTTTACCTTTCAAAACCACTTGGTATTTCTACATGCGGAAAATTTTCTTTGTGTGTTTGTTTTGCTTTGTTTTGATTTGAATGAAAAATTTGTGGTTAAGTAATCAATTTTTCAGGTTCCCCGGAAACAAATGAGGTAATTCTGACCTTTGTTCTATTTAATCTGATTTTTCTCTCTTTATTAGGTAATTTTTAGATTTTTGACTTTGGCTGGCAGGACCCATGTTACATCAAATTCTCGAGAGTCCAAGTGTGTACTTGGCTTCTCCCCATTTCTCCTTTTAGCATATGGTTTCTCTGGCCAGTCTGACTTTCCTTTTTCTCACCAGAATAGCTCAGATGGACTGTTCTCAAAAGCTCTGTAGCCTTGAGCCGTTTCCCTGTTCTCCTGGCCAGAAGACACTACCTGTGGCCAGACTGTACCCTTCACGCCTTATTTACTGCTTCTTGATGACACCAAATATTCTTATAAACTAGTTGATGCTGAAGAATTCATTATTTATGGAGTCTTATCTTTCCAGATAATGTTTTATTTTGATATTTCAAAAGTACACTACCAGAGGCATCATGTTGTAATTATGAAAAAAAAATGTGTTAATGGCAGGAATTGTAGACTCTTGGCCAAGTCAAGCCACCATATGCATGAAGTTTGCAAGATAACTTCAAGGCACAAAATGGCCTTTGGATGACCTCAGATTATACAACTTAGATATCTACTTATATCATTCAGGGTGGACTTTTGATACTCTATTTTATTTCTTTATTTCTTTTTCTCTTATTTCCCCCTTTTTATTTTCCTTTTAAAAAATTTATTTATTTTGTATTTTTGAGACATCTCCCTTGTGTACCCCTGGGATGTCCTGAAATTCCTTTGTAGACCAGGCTGACCTCATTTTACTCACAGAGATCCATCTGCCTCTGCCTCGTGTGCTGACATTGCATGCCTGTGCCATCACTTCTAGCTCTGTTTCCATTTTCTAACTCCAAAGACAATAAAACTCTCATGAAGATTTATGGCCAAGAAGTACTTTAGTGACCTTATTTCCTTTGTAAGGGTTATAAATCTGTCTTGGTTTCACTGTATGGCATGTTTTATCTAAGCAACAAAGGCTGGTTCTACATTCATAATTATGAATATAGAGCTGTATGCTTACCATTACAAATTACTTACTTTCAAGACTTTTATTAAGAATATTTAACATTAAAGTGAATTCATATTCACTTTAGAATTTAATACTTATCTTTAACATTAAAAATCAGCAGGTATATATTTAATAAAATGGTTTCTAGCCAAATTCCTAATATTGTTTCCGTCTGAAACCTCTGAGTTAGGCCTCCATAATCAGCATGGCTTTTACGAACACTGTCTTCCAAATTTCTCCCAGGACATACCATTAATCTTCGAATACAAACACTCAAACACTTTCGCTTTTAGTTCAAAGTTTTAAAGTCTTCCAGCTTCCTCCAGAAACATAGGCAAGTGATTCACAGTACCCCACTCCTGGTACCATCTTCTGTATTAGTTACTTTTTTATTGCTATGTTAATACATGTAACCAAAGCAGCTTAAAGAAGGAGGGTTTATTTGGTATTATGGTTTCAGAGGAATAAGAGTCCATAATGGCAAATAATCATGGCACCAAGCAGCAACATGGTGGCAGAAATAGCTGAGAGCTCACATCTTGAACCTTAAGCAAGAAGCTGAGAGTGCAATTGAAATGGCATGAGACTTTGACACCTCAAAGCTTGCCTCCACTGTCATACATCTTCTAGCAAGGCCATTACCTATTAAACATACTCAAACAGTGCTACTAATTGGTGACCATGTATTCAAACGTATGAGCTTAAAGCAGGACATTCTCATCCAAACCACCATATACATAAATCATATAGCTTGGATGGTGATATGTGGGAGGAACCTAAGGAGGTTGAGGACATTGAATGTTCAGAATTTAATGGGCTCATTACACATGAAGAAGCGGTCTCTCCACTCTTAGCAGAGGATTCATCCTCACCTTTCACATCTGCAATTCTCTCTCCCCTTGCCTGGGGGAATTAATCCCACTTGTCTGTCTATAGGGCAGGCAATGATTTTTTCCATAAAGGAAATGCTGATGTCTCTCGAGGACCGCCTATCACTGCTTCTAGAACTACAGTTAGACTCAGGGGCGAGCAGACTCATAAATGACAGATAGAACATGTGGTCCGGAAGAGATTCAATATACCCACAAACAACCTAATGAGTTTTAAAATTCATTCAAACAGACATCTGGAGAATGTGTAAATTTGGTGGAGAAACATCAAATTGGATCAAACTGAGCTTACTGATATAAGGCCATTTAGCAGAGATTCGATGTTTAATATTGAAGACTTCACGGTTAAAAAAAAAGATATCAAGAGTAGGCTGATTAAGTAAATTATATATATCTATGTGTTCACTTCACTAGTTCTGTTCCTTTAGAAGATCCTGATTAATACACATTCGACAGAGATTTTCTCATGTCATTAAATTATAAGCTCTTTTAATACCCATAATTGTATAGTTTTATATTAACTGAATAGTTTCCTATTTGGTATATTTCCTCAGTGAAATCAAGGACACGAGAAAAAAAATACATTGATATTTGAGGACACAATATAATCTCATTTGAAATTGTGTGTATCTGTGTATTTTCACCAGTCCTAGAACTAGCTTGAATGTAGTTGGTGAACGGTTGGAGAGGGTAGCCATCCTTAACAACTCAAGTAGACTTGGTGCTTTTACTACGATGCCATTGTTCCTGCTGTTCACAGTATCTATCACATGAGGGCAGTGTAACCACACAAAGACCTGATATCTGCCTTGCTCTTAAGTCAAAGAGCTGATTCCAAAGGAAATTACACAAAATACTGCTCATAATTGAAACCCAAGATGCAAATATTACAACAAATACACCAATATTTTTCCAGTTGAATAACTTATTAAAAGGATATGCTACTTTCATTAGAAAAAGAGTTTACAATTAGGAATTAGGGGTATTGATTGGATAGACAAAATACCCATGGTGGTGGTGAAAGGCACTTGCTGTCAAGACCGATAACCTGAGTTCGATCCCTAGAACTCATTTTATAGACAGAGAGAACTGATTCTCAGAAAGTGTCCTCTGATCTCCACCAGATACTGTGGTGTGTGTGTGTGTGTGTGTGTGTGTGTGTGTGTGTGTGTGTGTGTGTTGAATAAACAGGCATTTTTAAAATTAAAGGTTAAGGAAATAACAAAATAGTTGCAGCATTAGAGAGGGGATTTTGCTGTAGCTGTTGATGGGTGGGAACTATATGCCTTTTGACCAGTAGTGTTAGATGACTTATATTGGCTCAAGATGACATTTTGGGTCAGTTACTTAGCATTACTAAGTCTTGCCTGTAAGATAGGAGTAAGCATACTATGCTTTCATAAGATTGGTAAGGATTAAATCAGATGATGTAGGTGGATGAGTTTTCTTCATATTAGTCATTAATTTGCATTTATTCATTAAATGCTGAGTCCTTTTCCCCTTTTGTTCATCTTGAGAGGGAGCTCAGGTAGCCTCTCATGGCCTTAAGCCTCCCATGTGGCTGAAGCTGACCTTGAATGTTTAATCTTCCTGTCTCCACCTTCCAAAGTCTGAGAGCTTTCAGATATGGATGTAGTATCCAAGTTTGATGAACAGAAGAGAATCTGAAAGAGACATACTGTACTTTAGTTAATTTGATGATCACGGTTCCAGATTTAATACGTTTGAGGGAACTGTTTAAGAGGAGGAGAACATAGCATGAAGATTAGGATCTTGTGGTTTCTACTAGATCCACTCTGTGGTTGAATGGTTGCATTCGGACTTTTTGGAAGGAGGGTGATGACTTTGTCTTAGGAACTAATCTGTTTTCTATGAGAACAGCATCTTATTGAATAAGACCATGAAAGGTGTTTAAGACAATGGAGAGATGCAATTTAGACACAGGAAACTTCCTCAACTTGTTCAGCCTTTCTTTGCATACAGCAATGTCTCCAAGCATCTTTTTTTGATGGACCCGAAAGTGACATGTTTAACCAAGGAAAATGAATTGTGCTGAATTTCCAGTCCTTATATAGTGATCACTTAGCAAAAACCTAGGAAACTTAAAGCAGGGCTCAGACTTTCCAGGAGTAGGTCTTTAACCAGGCAATGGAAATACATAATTACAAAATTACATAATTGATATAGTAATGTAATAGAACCCAGGAAGGAAGAGTGAAAGTCAAGCTAGAATAATAAGGAAGGATTGGGTGGATATATGTTTTGAATGCGGTCTTAAAGGTTGCCTAGGAATTGGAGAGGAACAGGAGGGAGAAAAACTTAGGTAGGTGTTATCAGGATGAATATAAATTTCCTGTGCTGAAGTCCTAATTATAGACACAGACAGATGAAAGACCGTGTGAAGACAGAGGCATCAGAAAACATCTACAGGCCAATGAAGGAGATCAGAAAACAGTCCAGTTGAGCCAACACAGCGTCGTGAGCGAATACATTTCTACTGCTTAAGTTGTAGGATTTGTGGGGCTCTGCTCTGACAGCTTATTAACAGGAGGGGAAGTTTTGAGCATAGTTGTGGTCCAGCAATACTCACATCCTCAGTAGAGGGCTAGGAAGACAATGGTTTGGAGCTGGTGACATGGATCAGCTGTTAAGAGTACTGTTGCTCTTGTAGAAGATCCAGGTTAGGTTTCCAGCATGATACGATAGTGAGGAACTCACACCCTCTTCTGACTTCCCTGAGGACATGGTATACATACATGTATGCAGGCAAATACTAATGTAATTCCATAAAATAAGGATTTTGTCAGACACCGTAAACAAAAGTTGGGTCAGAGTAAGGCATAGTTCAATTGGCAGAGTGCTGGTTTAACATGTAAGAGACCATTGGTTCCAACCCCAGCACCACATAGACCAGGTAAGTGTGGCATATAGTTGTAATTCTAGACCTCAAGAGATGGAGGCAGGAGGATGAGAAGTTCAAAGTCTCAAAGAGGAACAGGAGAGAGAGGGAAAATGGGGAATGGGGAGGGGAGGGGTACGGGGAGGAACAGGGGTAGGGTAGTGAGAGGGGCAGGGGGATGGGAAGAGGGAGAGGGAGGGGAGAGAGAGAGACAGAGAGAGAGAGACAGAGAGAGAGACAGAGAGAGACAGAGAGAGACAGAGAGACAGAGAGAGAGAGAGAGAGAGAGACAGAGAGAGAGAGAGAGAGAGAAATCTGGCCACATAGAAATGAAAGGAGTGGGGTCAGATACTAGTTGTTTAGAGTAAGAAGAGATCATGTTTGCCACCATAGAAGGGAATTCCAGAGTGCACTCAAGGGGTTTCAACGCAATAGCAAAGCCAGTGATATCACATGCGTCTGAAACTAGCGGTTGTCAACAAAGCAGGTAAAAAAACAGACTGCATCCAAGGTTAAGGATGTCATGTTGGTACTAGAACTAAAATAACATACAAAGTCTGTAGGAGAGTGGTTAAGGAGGCAGAGAATCAAACAGTATGTGGAGAAGATTTTAGGAACATAATTCTACAATGATGTCTGCTGTATAATTTACATTGGGTACACTCTTTCAGTTTAACAGTGGGTCCTCTAGAATGTACCAGAGACATGGGAGGTGAGAGATTCTCAGGACTCAAAGGGAAGAACCTTAGATGAAATGCCCTACAGTGGAGAGAGAAAACTTGTAGAGCCCACTTCCAGCAGAAAGACAGGGCATCAAGTGAGAGATGGGGTTACCATGCCACGGTCATAAACTCTGACTCATAATTGTTCCTGTCTGAAAGAACTGCAGACACAAAAATGGAGAAGAGCCTGAGGAAAAGGAGGTTCAGTAACAGGCCCAAAGTGAGATCCAGCTCAAGGGGAGACTCCAAGGCCTGAAGCTATTACTAAGACTATGTGCTCACAAATAGGGGCCTATCATGACTGCCCTCAGAAAGGCCCAACAAGCAGCTGAAAGAGTCAGATGCAGATATTTACACCCAACCAATGGACAGAAGCTGCTGACCCTGTGATTGAATTAGGGAAAAGCTGGAAGGAGCTGAGGAGGAGGGTAAGCATGTAGGAGGACCAACAGTATCAACTAACCTGGGCCCTCAAGATCTCTCAGACCCTGGGCCACCAACCAGGTAGCATACACCAGCTGATATGAGACCCCCAACACATATACAGCAGAGGACTGCAGGGTTTGGCCTCAGTCAGAGAAGATGCACCTAACCCTCAAGAGACTGGAGGCCCCAGGAAGTGGGGAGGTCTGGTGGTTGGTTAGTGGGAAGGTAGGGACTTCCTCATGGAGATGGGGGGAGGAAGTATGGGATGTCTAACAGGCAGAAGGTGGACTGGGATGGGGATAAAATCTGGACTGTAGAAAAAGATTAAATTATAAAAAAGGAAAAAATGAAAGATTTATTTACTGTTTCTCATGGTTCTGGTCCAGGGTCTGGTAAGGGCTTTCTTGCTGACAGTGCCATTACATAGCACAGCACATCACTTGGTGAGAGACAGGAAATCGTGTGTGTGTGTGTGTGTGTGTGTGTGTGAGTGTGTGTTTTGTGTGTGTGTGCCACTAGTGTTCGATCATGGGAACTCTACCACATGACCTTATCTAATTCTAGTCACCTTCCAGAAGCCTTACTTATCATCGCTGTAGTGGGATAAAGTTTCCACCTTCTTATGATGGGGATTATATTTTAACATGAATTTCCAGGTAGACGTTTTGGAGTAGACAACTGTCTTTGAGCCAAGGCACATAGGATTACTTATTCTGAGCCTTAATACACTCCATGCAATTCATGACCTTGATGGACTCCTCCATCTGCATTTGGAGAATTTTGCACTTGATAAATATATTAAGAGATTGTCTAGAGCCAGAGAAATAAAGGTCAATTAATATAGAAATGATAAATGATGTCTTTAAGGACCCCTTCGCTCAGGACAACTACTTGAATGAGAATTTTGGGAGTAAACTCTTAACACTGGGCTTTCCTTGGCTTTCATTTGTTCTTTTCATAGCTGTCATTGCTTTGATGACCGGCTTGCAAGTTTATGAAAACATAGATCAAAGTTTTCAACTTTATTTACCGGTAGAGCATTAGCTGATATCGGAGGCCAAAATATCTAGCCTTTGAAGTTGTATTTATTCTTACTAAAGTGATTCAGTGATTGACATTGGCAATATAACTTATTAGAAATATTATCCAAACATTTTTTTTTGCTGGAAAAACAGTAAAATACTTTTCACTAGTTTGTTAATATGAGTCAGCATCAAATCAAATCTAAATTATATGTAGGAAGTCTAGTCAGTGACGCTAATACTGTACATTGATTTAGGAAAAACTTGCCAAAGGTAATAAATTGAAATGGACCTACAAAGATGCTGAGGGTCCTCAGAAAGCTGAGAAACTATGTTTGGCACATGCTTTGATGCTACTGCTCTTTTGGACCAGGCAGTTCCTTGTTGTGGGGACTGCCCTGGTCATCTGAGACATTTTTTTCAACATTTCTGAACTGAATCTACCAGGCGTCTATAGGAATCCTGTTGTCACCTTAGGTACAACAACCAAAATATCTCTAAATATTATTGTCATCCACGTAAGACATGCCAACAGCCCCTGGTCGAGTACCACTGATTTAGCACTTAAAAGGTATTACGATGTAATTAGAGAAATTGTCTTAGTTTTAGTATCTTCCCAGGCAAGCCAGGTCAGAGTTTTGCAATCTGGGCATAAAGGAAGTTGCGGAGTTCTCTCAAGGAGATGGCTTGATTCATTCGCCAAGTGATGCTGACTAGTCCTGGAGAAATAAGCATGGCTAGTGCTTTGACTACCGTAGGACAGATATCATGAAACCCCATACCTGATTTCCTGAGGGCTCCGTGGTGACTGTACATTTTTTCTGAGATTCCCTGAATAAGACAGACACAATAATTTCCAGATGAGTCACTAAAATTATAGTTTAGGAAATCTGAAGCATATTAAAAATACAGTTTAAAGTCGACTCATGTTTTACTTTTCCACTTCAAATACCGAGTGAATTTATCCTTTTTCCACTTGCACTGATTTCTGTAAACTTGCTTGACTTAGTTTTAGTCATCTGCTTGACTGAGCAGCAGGGGGTATGACTGTCTAGGATCAACTGGGCAGCTTCCAGTAGTTTTAAAAGTTATGCTTAAAGAATGTAAGATGATAGAAACCTGAACCACTGAAAACATTCACCTTATGAAAACTAAAAACAAAAGAAAAAAGTATTTATTGTTATATCAGATCCAGGGTCAGGATCTTAATTTCCTAAAGAAAACAACTTTTTATAGCTTAATATATTTGGGTTATAACATGGATGTAGAATGAACTTAGCCAACTTGAGTTAGAATAAGTCTAATCCTTATGAATTTGCCTAACAAATATATTTCTTAAGGATCACTAGGTGATGTGGCAGAAGCTTTATTTTTTTTTTTTTATTATCTTGAGTATTTCTTATATACATTTCAAGTGTTATTCCCTTTCCCGGTTTCCGGACAGACATCACCCTCCCCCCTCCCCTTCCTTGTGGGTGTTCCCCTCCCAAACCTCCCCCCATTGCCACCCTCCCCGCATAGTCTAGTTCACTGGGGGTTCAGTCTTAGCAGGACCCAGGGCTTCCCCTTCCACTGGTGCTCTTACTAGGATATTCATTGCTACCTATGAGGTCAGAGTCCAGGGTCAGTCCATGTATAGTCTTTAGGTAGTGGCTTAGTCCCTGGAAGCTCTGGTTGCTTGGCATTGTTGTACTTTTGGGGTCTCGAGCACCTTCAAGCTCTTCCAGTTCTTTCTCTGATTCCTTCAACGGGGGACCTATTCTCAGTTCAGTGGTTTGCTGCTGGCATTCGCCTCTGTATTTGCTGTATTCTGGCTGTGTCTCTCAGGAGCGATCTACATCCGGCTCCTGTCGGTCTGCACTTCTTTGCTTCATCCATCTTGTCTAATTGGGTGGCTGTATATGTATGGGCCACCTGTGGGGCAGGCTCTGAATGGGTGTTCCTTCAGTCTCTGTTTTAATCTTTGCCTCTCCCTTCCCTGCCAAGGGTATTCTTTTTCCTCATTTAAAGAAGGAGTGAAGCATTCACATTTTGATCATCCGTCTTGAGTTTCGTTTGTTCTAGGGATCTAGGGTAATTCAAGCATTTGGGCTAATAGCCACTTATCAATGAGTGCATACCATGTATGTCTTTCTGTGAGTGGGTTAGCTCACTCAGGATGATATTTTCCAGTTCCAACCATTTGCCTACGAATTTCATAAACTCGTTGTTTTTGATAGCTGAGTAATATTCCATTGTGTAGATGTACCACATTTTCTGTATCCATTCCTCTGTTGAAGGGCATCTGGGTTCTTTCCAGTTTCTGGCTATTATAAATAAGGCTGCGATGAACATAGTGGAGCACGTGTCTCTTTTATATGTTGAGGCATCTTTTGGGTATATGCCCAAGAGAGGTATGGCTGGATCCTCAGGCAGTTCAATGTCCAATTTTCTGAGGAACCTCCAGACTGATTTCCAGAATGGTTTTACCAGTCTGCAATCCCACCAACAATGGAGGAGTGTTCCTCTTTCTCCACATCCTCGCCAGCATCTGCTGTCACCTGAGTTTTTGATCTTAGCCATTCTCACTGGTGTGAGGTGAAATCTCAGGGTTGTTTTGATTTGCATTTCCCTTATGACTAAAGATGTTGAACATTTCTTTAGGTGTTTCTCAGCCATTCGGCATTCCTCAGCTGTGAATTCTTTGTTCAGCTCTGAACCCCATTTTTTAATAGGGTTATTTGTTTCCCTGCGGTCTAACTTCTTGAGTTCTTTGTATATTTTGGATATAAGGCCTCTATCTGTTATAGGATTGGTAAAGATCTTTTCCCAATCTGTTGGTTGTCGTTTTGTCCTAACCACAGTGTCCTTTGCCTTACAGAAGCTTTGCAGTTTTATGAGATCCCATTTGTCGATTCTTGATCTTAGAGCATAAGCCATTGGTGTTTTGTTCAGGAAATTTTTTCCAGTGCCCATGTGTTCCAGATGCTTCCCTAGTTTTTCTTCTATTAGTTTGAGTGTGTCTGGTTTGATGTGGAGGTCCTTGATCCACTTGGACTTAAGCTTTGTACAGGGTGATAAGCATGGGTCGATCTGCATTCTTCTACATGTTGCCCTCCAGTTGAACCAGCACCATTTGCTGAAAATGCTATCTTTTTTCCATTGGATGGTTTTGGCTCCTTTGTCAAAAATCAAGTGACCATAGGTGTGTGGGTTCATTTCTGGGTCTTCAATTCTATTCCATTGGTCTATCTGTCTGTCTCTGTACCAATACCATGCAGTTTTTATCACTATTGCTCTGTAATACTGCTTGAGTTCAGGGATAGTGATTCCCCCTGAAGTCCTCTTATTGTTGAGGATAGCTTTAGCTATCCTGGGTTTTTTGTTATTCCAGATGAATTTGCAAATTGTTCTGTCTAACTCTTTGAAGAATTGGATTGGTATTTTGATGGGGATTGCATTGAATCTGTAGATTGCTTTTGGTAAAATGGCCATTTTTACTATATTAATCCTGGCAGAAGCTTTATTAACGAGAAGCAACCAGTCAGAGTCCCTATACTCCACACTACCAGTCAGATAAAGTGAGGATCACGGGTGAACTGTTTGAGTGCTATTACAGATACTGCGAAGGAGAGGAGGGAATCAGTTAAGTGAAGCAGAGAACAGACAGGGTGAATTCTATTGTACTCCTATTGACAGCATGCTTCTCGCCATACCATAGCCAACACAGAGGGCTACTAGTTAACAGTCTAAGTTTGTATTTAGTCTCAATTCACATTCGAATGTTGGTAAGGTCATTGTTTTCATTTGCATTTACTTTGTAAAGTTGTGCATATCTGCCCTTTGCTCTTCAGTAATTTTTAAATTCAGGGCATTCAGCCCCTGTCTTCCCTTCTCTGTAACTACTCCAGATTTATAAGACAGATGAATCCATTTGCTCTGGCCAACACTAATGAGAAGAACCTACATCCTAAATTAAAGGCCCTTGTTTCATATCCAGTGCGGTCTACCTGCCTCCACCTTTTAACCCTGCCACCCAGCATTTCCTTACCCGCTCTGCTTTGGTTCTTATGTGATTCTGGATATCTCTTCTCAGCCTTTCTTTACAAGCTACTTTTGATCACTGTCCCATCATTAGTGGGGTTTTTGAGGGACATGTCTTTTCTGGTTTTGTCTCCTTGCTCATTTTACCTGCCTTCATGGCTTCAACTACTGCCTCTGTGTTTGTGGCCCTCAAATTCTTCTACCTTGCAATTGTTTCTTGATTTACGTTTCTCTAAATTTTATATTTTTCTATTTTGGGGGGAAATTAATTTATTTTGATATTACTTATTTATTAGACATCTGGTGCCTTTGGAGTCCAGAAGAGGGTATCAGATCCTGTAGGACTGGAGTTACAGACAGTAGTGAGCTAACATTTGCATGTCGGGAATTCAACCTGGGTCCTGTGGAAGAACAACTAATGTTACCAGCCAAGCCACTCTTCAGCGCTTTCCTTATTTCTGTTCTTATGTATCCTATGGATAAATAGATAATTCTTGGGGATTTGCATCACACTTAATAGACGGATATTAAAAACCATTCTTACTATATACTGAAATTAAGCTGGGGGCTGGTGAGAAGGCTCAACGGTCAAGAGGACAGGCTTCTAGAAGCCCGGAGTTTAATTCTCAGCAACCCCATGGAGGCTCACAACCATCTACAATGGGATCTGATGTGGTTTTTAAGTGTACAGACATAAGGGCAGACAGAACATTCACATACACAAAATACATGAACAGATATTTTTTTTAAAAATTAAATAAGGCACCTTAATGAACAAAAATGAGACCGAGCTGCTGAACACTGGTCTATGGAGAAAACTGACTGCTTTCTTTGTGCCTTTGCATCATTATAAACTATCTATCAGGGGAGCATCAATATTCTTGCTAACATTTTCTGTGTCCTAAACTTGTTTATCTTTCTGTGTGCTTAGTGGTTGGCACAGAAGAAATTCTCAATAAATCCTCAGCAAATACAGGTGTTTCCGATAAAGAACATTCAGATCACGGCACGCAACTATCTTATTGGTTTGAAATGCTTGCACAACACTCTGTTTATCCAGGAGCTCTGAACAAGAGCTCCTTTTCTTTCCTTCTTTCAGCCTTTAAAAAGCAGAGTATCATGACATAGCCCGTACACAGGACCTCCTGTCTTAGACTCCAAGGTGTTGGGAGGCTGTGTGCACCCTGACTCTTGACATCTTCATGCTTTTAGAAGGATGTGAATAGCTGGTGCTTCTCCAAGGAAGAGTGAGAATGGCAGCTGAGGTCAGATTAGGTTTGTTTAACCCCATCTGCAAATCTCCACGCAGAAGTATTGCTATATACATTGGGAGGACTTTCTCGCTAACATTCTTCTCTCTCTCTCTCTCTCTCTCTATATATATATATATATATATATATGTATATATATATATATATGTATATATATACATATATATATTCATTCACAGAATGTATGTTTTAAAAATGATTTATGTAGAGATGTATATATTTGCTTGTCTGTATATTGAACCACATGTTTACAAGAACCCAAAGAGTCCAGAAGAGGGCATTGGAACTCCTGGAACTAGAGTTACGGTGGTTGTAGGGCATTTGATTGTGAGTCTTCCAACATGGGAACCAAATCTGGGTCCTCTGCTAAAACAGCAAATGCTCCTCACAGCTGAGCTATCTCTTTAGCCCTGGAACTATGCTTCTATGTCCTCTTTTACTCAATGTTCTATCATTACTATTTCTACTTCACTGTTTTCTAATGATTTCTGGCAACTTCTTCACATTCTGTTATGTAGTTTAGGACCCCATCTTAAGTTTTTAAAATGTGTTATTAATCTTCATGTATACTTTTATATTGTATAGACTTTTTCTGAGACTTTCACGTGTAGTAACAGAGATACAACATTTATATGTTCACATACATGTTGTCTTAGTTACTTTGCTATTGCTATGATAAAACACCGTGACCGAGAGCAAATTGAGGGGAGAAAGGTCTATTTTACCTTATAACCTATAGTCCTTTGTGAGGAGAAGTCAGGGTGGGCACTCAAGGGGAGAGCCGTGCAGAGGCTGTGGTAGAGTGCTGCTTAATGGCTTCCTCTTCACGGCTTGCTCAGCCTGTTTTCCTTTGGCACCCAGGATCACCAGCCTAGAGGTGGCACCTCTCACCTTGAGCTGAGCCCTCTGACATCAATCATCAATCATCAATCAATCATTGTGTTGCTTACTGACTTTCCCATCAGCCAATCCAATTGGGGCATTCCTCAACTGAGGTTCCTTCTTCTAAAATGACTCCAGCTTTTGTCAAGTTGACATCCAACTCGCCAGGACATATATTAAAAGATAACACACATGGAAAACTTCCTATCTTTACATACAGATCTATATTGCTAAATGCACTACAGCTCTTATTTTATTAAGTCCCCATGATAAATCTAAAACATAGATATTTATTTTCACTTACAAAGGAGGACTTGAGGCTTAAAAAGGTTATGCAACTTGTTCGAGGAGATACAGTTGTCAGAGTAACATTACAAACAAGAACTGTCTGCCTCGGGTTATATATCTTGTCCTCAGTGACTGGTTCTACCACTTTGTAAACTGTTACTCTACAAGTGCTGTGGTTATCAGGGCTGTGGAATCAATTTCTTCTTCTTCTTCTTCTTCTTCTTCTTCTTCTTCTTCTTCTTCTTCTTCTTCTTCTTCTTCTTCTTCTTCTTCTTCTTCTTCTTCTTCTTCTTCTTCTTCTTCTTCTCCTCCTCCTCCTCCTCCTCCTCCTCCTCCTCCTCCTCCTCCTTCTCCTTCTCCTTCTCCCCCCTCCCCCCTCCCCCTCCCCCCCTCTCTTTCTCTCTCTCTCTCTCTCTGCCCTGGATCCAGCCTAGGGCACTCCACTAACTACCCCAGCTGAATCAAGTTTTATAACTAAAGAAACACTAACTATTTAGGGTAAGTCCTAACACTACTCATAGAACTCACACTTTCAGAATGTTCTGTTTCTGTGCCTTCTTTAGAAGGGGATTCGTGTAGAGCACTTACCTAGGAAGCGCAAGGCCCTGGGTTCGGTCCCCAAAAAAGAACCAAAAAAAAAAAAAAGAAGGGGATTCGTTATAATTTTTTCAAGGTGGTGTCTATGTTACTTAGGCTCCTTTCAAACTGTAAACCCAAGTGATTCTTCTGCCTCAGCCTTCCTTGTAATTGGAGCTACATAGAGGCATGCTCCATTATACGCAGCCTGGTAAAAAGGGATTCTCCTAGGATATTTTCTCTTTTTTTTTTTTATTGGATTTTCTTTCTCTCTCTCTCTCTCTCTCTCTCTCTCTCTCTCTCTCTCTCTCTCTCTTTCTTTTCTTTCTTTCTTTCTTTCTTTCTTTCTTTCTTTCTTTCTTTCTTTCTTTCTTTCTTTCTTTCTTTCTTTCTTTCTTTCTTCCAGAGCAGAGGACTGAACCCAGGGCCTTGCATTTTCTAGGCAAGTACTCTACAACTGAGCTAAATCCCCAACCCCTTATTTGGATAATTTTTTATTTACATTTCAAATATTATTCCCTTTCCTGGTTTCCCATCTATAAACCCCCTATCCCATCCTCCCTCCCCCTTCTTCTGTGAGGGTGCTCCCCAGCACATCCACCCACCCCTCCCTGCCTCCCCACCTTGACATTCCTCTACACTGGGTGGTCAAGTCTTGGCAGGACCAAAGGCTTCTCCTCCCATTGGTGCCTAAAAAGGTCATCCTCTGCTACATATGCAGCTGGAGTCCTGGGTCTGTCCGTGTGTACTCTTTGGATGGTGGTTTAGTCCCTGGGAGTTCTGGTTGATTGGTATTATTCTTATGGGGTTGCAAACCCTTTCAGTTCCTTCAATCCTTTCTCTAGCTCTTCCAATGGGGACCCCGCCCGTTGTTCTCTGTTCAATGGTTGTCTTTGAGCATCTGCCTCTGTATTTGCCATGCTCTGGCTGAGCCTCTCAGGAGACAGCTATATTAGGCTCCTGTCAGCATGCACTTCTTGGCATCAGCAATATTGTCTGGGTTTAGTGGCTGTATGTGTATAGGCTGGATCCCCAGGTGGTGCAGTCTCTGGATGGTCTTTCCTTCAGTCTCTACTCCAAACTTTGCCTCCATATCCCCTCCTATGAATATTTTGTCCCCCCTTCTAAGAAGGACTGAAGCATCTGCACTTTGGTCATCCTTCTTCTTGAGGTTCATGTGGTCTGTGGATTGTATCATTGGGTAATCCAAGTTTTTGGGCTAATATCCACTTATCAGTGAGTGCATACCATGTGTGTTTTTTGTGATTGGGTTATGAATACTTTCTACAAATAAATTTTTTTGTTCAGATTTTGTTTGGCCTTACAAACTCAAACTTTCCTTTTAAATTTATTGAAGCATGCCAACCAATTAAAATCGAGAGTTTATAAATTTTAAGGGGACCAAATGTAACATTTTGGCCAAATGTGCTTTTATAAATAGAAGTGACCCTTTCAAATATACCTCATGAAAGATTTTCTGGTCATCTAAGATTAACTGAAATTGTTTGTTATTGTTATTTTGAGGCAGGATCTTGCTATGCAGCCAAGGATGACCTTAAGCTCATTTTGTATCCCATATTTGTCTTGAACTTATGATCCTCCTGCTTCAACCTCCTGAATCCTGGGATTACAATGATAGACCATCACAATGGGTTTAAATATAACATTTCCCGTACATTTAGTTGCTCTTTTATTGAAATTATTTTAAGAATGAATGTACTATGTGTACATGCATATGCATATGTATGTACTTTTAGATACATACATGTTTATGTGGGTATGTGCACATGTGTGTGTAAGTATGTGTGCACATATGTGTAAATGTGTATAGAATTCAGAGGTCAGTGTTGGCTGTCTTCTCAAATTGCTCCCTCCCTCATATTTTGAGACAGTGTGTCTCACTAAACCTGGAGCTCATTCTATTGTACTGGCTGACCAATCCACCTGTCTCAGCACTGAGGGCCATAAATCCCCACCAAAGCACCTGGCCTTTCTGAGGATCCTGGGGATTAAAATTCAGATCCTCCTGTTTGTGCACCAGAAACGTTACAGACTTTACAACTTCCAACCCTGTGAGGGCGTGTGTGTGTGTGTGTGTGTGTGTGTGTGTGTGTGTGTGTGTGTGTATGTATATGATATATATGTATATGGTGTATATGTATATGTGTGTGTATATATATATTGCAGAGAGAGTATTTTGTTTTTATTTAAATAAGATTATTTTTAGAAGGTAAAGTAAATTAATCAATACAGGGAAGACACAAGACGTCTGCTTGTATGTAGTTTGCTATGGAGGCCAGATCCTCTGGAGCTGGAGTTACAGGCAGTTGTGAGCCCCGTGATATGGGCACATGAGGGGTTGGGGTGGGACTCTGGTTTTCTGGAAGAACATCAAGTACTCTTAAACTCTAACCAGTCTCTTCAGTACCCAAAGTAACTTAATTGATCAATCTTTTCAGTTTTCTTCCTCCAAAGAAAGAAAACTTTCTTTCCTTTTGGGTACTTTGAAAGAAAATTGTAATGGGAAAAAAAAAGAGAGCTGAAATGTTCATATCTTCCTTTCATTTGCGTCAGCGGGAACCCTGGGACAGTGGATGCACCAGTTATGGTTTGGTAATGCTACTGGATAGTTCAAAGCGCAATGGAGATAGTTGAATGATGCTGTTGGATGTCTTAATCCATGCCTCGTGGCTTTGTTACAAATCCGATCTGAATACCATGTTCTTTTCTAACATCAGATAAGGACAAAGGCAACTAAGATATTTGGAGACTTGCATCTTAATCATGCACTGCTGGTAACTGAGGCTTCGCTTCCTTGATGTCCCTGAGACATGGACGTCTCGGAAAGGTTACTGCTCTTTACTGTAATGCTCATGAACATAGAAAACTGTGTCTGGTAAGGAAAAGATCATGAAGTGTTTTACACACCAGAATGCAAAGGTGGGGAGAGGACGGCCTAAGAGTGTTTGAGATGCCTGGGAGCTGAACTCACCCCTCAAGGAACAGATGACTATGTGATGGCAGTCATAACCCCACATAGTGCTTCTGCTCTGCCTTTAAGCAAGCATGCCTTCGAGGATCAGAGTAGCGGTTCACAAATTGCTGTGTGTGTTTCAGTCACTTGCGAAGTGTATTGGATATATAGGTTCTTGTAAGTGTTCTTCTTTTTCAGGTCTGAGGTGGAACCCAGACATCTGTTTAGCGTTTTCCAGAAACAGTAGTATAGATTCCACCAAAGCCACATTTTGTGAAAATTCATGCAAGTGACCAAGGACTGATAGAGATCCTGGAAGGCCACAGTGATGTTCCCCTGTTGGGAAAAAGCGGAATTTGAATTTCATTTTGGTGCTTTCAAGAAGATGTCTAAAGTACCGTGCTCATGGGTCCTACCTCCTTATGAACCTTCTTTGTCACTTCTGAAGACTACATGAGTGAAGGACGTTTCTTGTACAGAAAAGACATTGTGCCATCATGAGATCAAAGTCAGAAGAGACTTAGAAAGTGAACACACCTTTCTAAATTGTTGGGTTGATTTTTTTTTCAACATGTCCGTAATGGCGATGCATTGAGGCCTTTGGTTATCTAGTTTGTTTTGACTTCTGACCTAATCATTACAGAGCACACCCATGTACTAAGAATTTTGTATATCACATCATCTAGTTTTTACTACAGTATATGCATGTTTTCTAGATTTTTAGACTTAATCTTAGCTAAAACACCAGAGCTGGTATGTCACAGATTTCTTTTATTAATCATTTTATTTGTTTACATTGCAGATGATATCACCCTTCCTGGTTTCCCCTCTACAAACCCCTCATTCCATTCCCCCTCTCCCCACTTCCCTTTGCCTCTATGAGGATGCTTCTCCACCCACTCTCACCTCACCACTCTAGCATGCCCCAACACTGATGCATCAAGCCTCAACAGGACCAAGGGCCTCCCCTCCCATTTGGTGCTAGATAAGGCCATCCTCTGCTATATATGTATCTGGAGCCGTGAATCCCTCCATGTATACTCTGGTCGGTGGTTTGGTCTCTGGGATCTCTGAGTGGTTTGGTTAGTTAATATTTTTCTTTCTATGGGATTGCAATCCCCTTCAGATTCTTCAGTTCTTCCCCTAGTGTCCTCAGGCTCAGTCTGATAGTTGGCTCTAAGTATCTGCATCTGTGTTAGTCAGTTGATGGCAGAGCCTCTCAGGGGACGGATATATCAGGTCCTCTCAGCAAGCACTTCTTGGCATCAGCAGGAATGCTGTGGTTTGATGTCTGCAGATTGGGTGGATCCCTAGGTGGGGCAGTCTCGGGATGACCTTATCTTCAGTCTCTCTTCCATTTTTTGTCCCTGTTTTTCCTTTGCACATGAGCGATTCCGGGTTAAATTTTTTGAGATGGGTGGATGGCCCCATCCCTTAATTGGAGGATATGCCTGTTTTACTGGTCTCTACAGGTTCTATCTCCCCTTTGTTGTATACTTCAGCTAAAGTTATCCCTGTTGGGTCCTGGGAGCCTCTAGCTTCTCTGGTGTCTGGGATTTTGTAGACTCCAGAGAACCAAATAACCCTGTTAAAAATAAGGTACAGAGCTGAAACAAAGAATTTCCAACTGAGGAATCTTGAGTGGCTGAGAAGCACCTAAAGAAATGTTCAACATTCTTAGTCATCAGGGAAATGCAAATCAAAAGGACCCTGAGATTCTACCTCACATCACTCAGAATGGCTAAGATAAAAAACACAAGTGACAGGTAAAACCACTTTGAAAATCAATCTGGTGGTTCCTCAGAAAATTGGAAATAGTACTACCTGAAGACTCAGCTATACTACTACTGGGCATATAACCAAAAGATGCTCCAACATATAACAAGGACACATGTTCTACTATGTTCATAGAAGTCTTATTTATAATAGCCAGAAGCTGGAAAGAACCAAGATGCCCTTCAACAGAGGAGTGGGTACAAAAATTGTGGTACATTTACATCACAAAGTACTACTCAGCTTTTAAAAACAATGACTTAATGAAATTTTCAGGCAAATGGATGGGACTAGAAAATATCATCCTGGCAAAGATTAAAACAGACACAGAAGGAACACCCATTCAGAGCCTGCCCCACATGTGGCCCATACATATACAGCCACCCAATTAGACAAGATGGATGAAGCAAAGAAGTGCAGGCCGACAGGAGCCGGATGTAGATCTCTCCTGAGAGACACAGCCAGAATACAGCAAATACAGAGGCGAATGCCAGCAGCAAACCACTGAACTGAGAATAGGTCCCCTATTGAAGGAATCAGAGAAAGAACTGGAAGAGCTTGAAGGGGCTCGAGACCCCAAAAGTACAACAATGCCAAGCAACCAGAGCTTCCAGGGACTAAGCCACTACCTAAAGACTATACATGGACTGACCCTGGACTCTGACCTCATAGGTAGCAATGAATATCCTAGTAAGAGCACCAGTGGAAGGGGAAGCCCTGGGTCCTGCTAAGACTGAACCCCCAGTGAACTAGACTGTTGGGGGGAGGGGGGCAATGGGGGAAGGATGGGGAGGGGAACACCCATAAAGAAGGGGAGGGGGAGGGGGATGTTTGCCTGGAAACCGGGAAAGGGAATAACACTCGAAATGTATATAAGAAATACTCAAGTTAATAAAAAAAAAAGAAAAGAAAAGAAAATATCATCCTGAGTAAGATAACCCAGACACAGAAGAACACAGATGGTATGTACTCACAAGTGGATATTAGCCAAAAAACTTGGAATACCCACTGTACAACCCACAAACCATATGGAGCTTAAGAACAAAGACCAAAGTATGGATGCTTCAATCCTACATAGAAGGTGGAACAAAATAATTACAGGATTTAGAGGGAGGGAGGAACCTGGGAGGGAGAGAGGAGTAGGAGGGAAAAGAGGGGGCAGGATCAGGCATTGGAAGGGACAAGAGAGACAAACAGAGGGTCAGGAAATTGAATAGTGGCACAGATATTTTTTAAAAGGTAACATTTAACATGCAGGAGAGTAAGTGAAATACTACTAGAAAGTCAAGAGGAAGATTCCAAGTGTTCTTCCAGAATGAAGTTTGTCCTGATGCTGTGTGTTCAAGTAACATTCAAGTGAGCTCTGAATGAATGCATCTCGTTCACAATCTAGACTTCATAGCCACAGGTACCAAGAAAAATCAAAATCCTTGTCTGTCTGCGTATTCTTCCAATCTTTCTTCATCAAATTAGAGTGAATGTAAATAAATGTCCTTTAACAATATTTGCTCTGTCTTAAAACAGCTAGATACTTAAAAACGTGGAAATTAACATTGCCTAAAATGTTTTCTTATGTCTCTGAACAAAATTCCTTCAGAAGACTTATCCCGCTCACAGCGTTTGACCACTCTTTCCGTTTTGTTCAATAAAATGTTAGATTTTGTACCCCTCTCATCACCTCTGAGTTATTTTACCTGTGCACTTCTTTATGTATAGAGTCCTAAGAATGCATAACAAGCCTTTAATTTCATTTTTTTTTATTTATTTGGGGCAAATTTTTTTCATCTTTATTAACTTGAGTACTTCTTATTTACATTTTGATTGTTATTCCCCTTCCCGGTTTCCAGGCCAACATCCCCCTAACCCCTCCCCCTCCCCTTCTCTCTGGGTGTTCCACTCCCCATATTCCCCCCATTACCGTCCTCCTCTCAACAATCACGTTCACTGGGGGTTCAGTCTTGGCAGGACCAAGGGCTTCCACTGGTGCTCTTATTATGCTATTCATTGCTACGTATGTAGTTGGAGTCCAGGGTCAGTCCAAGTATAGTCTTTGGGTAGTGGCTTAGTCCCTGGAAGCTCTGGTTGCTTGGCATTGTTGTTCATATGGGGTCTCAAGCCCCTTCAAGCTCTTCCAGTCCTTTCTCTGATTCCTTCAACAGGGGTCCCGTTCTCAGTTCAGTGGTTTAATGATGGCATTCACCTATGTATTTGCTGTATTCTGGGTGTGTTTCTCAGGAGAGATCTACATCCGGTTCCTGTCAGCCTGCACTTCTTTGCTTCATCCATCTTATCTAGTTTGGTAGCTGTATATGTATGGGCCACATGTGGGGCAGGCTCTGAATGGGTGTTCCTTCTGCCTCTGTTCTAAACTTTGTCGGGGCCAAAATTTTGATTGTTGTTTCATTGGTTGATTTTTTTTTAATATGTATATGTGAGAGACTGTATTTCTATGTAGGCTGGGCTATACTCAAATTTGTAATCCTTCTGCCTCAGTTCCTCAAAGGCTAAAATTACAGGCAAGCATTACTATGACTGGCTTTATGGAAAACTGTTGAGGGAGTGGCAGGCTATTTTTGCTTCTACACCTCTATTGTCAAATGTCCAGCATTACATTGCCATTTGAGTCAAAGAAGCAAGTGCCATGAAGTCACTGGGGAAAAGACAGACAGAATGACTCATCGTTTTCTGAAACTCGAAAGTAGTAGAAGGAGTAAAATCAATGACAGCCTCATTATAGCAAATAGGACTGCGTTCAGGAGACAGTGTTGGCTGGGTGATTTATGATCTGTAGTCATGGTGCGCACAGGAAGGAAGAGCTGTGAGAGCTAATTGGGATGCCTGCATGCTGTGCTATACCGGCTCTGAGAAAACTCATTTTTGTCCTTCCTGAACCTAAGACGAGGGGTTCTATTTTCCCCCAGTATTTACAGAACTTGTAGGGGTCCACAAGCTTTCTTTGATGGCTACTTCCGATGTTGCTTTTGGGTGTGTGTTCATATTCTTGGCACAGGTATTTTTAAAGCAGTCTGAACACCCATGATTTAAGTGTGTTGGAATGTCTAGCTCTGGTGGAATTGTATGAACCCGGGCTTTGTAGCCTTGCTACCAAAATTGGAATTTCCACTTCCCTGAAAGCATTTTGAATTACTTAATGCTTTACTCTCATACAAATCTTTTTTTCTCATAGTAAGATATAATTGGTAAGTACCAACAAGTACTTTAGTGAAATAAAAGTAATTTGACTAAGTAAAAGTTTACATCTTTTAAATTTATTAGCCCTCTGACAAGTCAATTTCTGTAGCCTACTCTCTGTTTGGGCGAATTGAAAGGGACCCGTGTGGCTTTAAGGGAATAATGGCCTTAGCATCACACTCCACAGGTAACCTTTTAGAATATTGCTGTGTTAGCAAGGTTGAGAATATTTTCCCAGATTTTAGGCACCCTCTTTTTTCCCACTCTTGGACTTTGGAGAGATACTTGCACAACTAAAAAGATGTTTGTACAGTAACAACCCTAGCTGATAAGTGCTTTGGGGAAATCCAATGTCATTTTAAAGAATTTTTGAGATTCAGCCCTTAAACCAATGGTTTTCAACCTGTGGATCATCACCCCGGGGAGCCGTTGAACAAACCTTTCGCAGGGCTGCCAAAGACCATCTGTATACCAGATATTTAAGTTAGGATACGTAACATTGACAAAATTACAGTTATGACATAGTGATGAAAATAATTTTATGGTCGGGGGTCACCACAACATGTGGAACTGTATTAAAGGGTCATACGCAGCATTAGGAGGGTTGAGGACTTAGACCCCAAGGTCTCCTTAGACTTTGGAGAATTAATTATTTTTTTCTCTAATTGGTTAGGTAAAATGTGCACCTCCCTATTTAAAGGGAATATATACAGCTGAGGAAACCTGAAAGCTTCTTGACAAAGCTGTCATACCAACTCCAGGAACCAAGAGGAAAACAGCATCCCAGCTTTCAGAAAGACAAGTCACTAAGGGACAGCTTGCAAAAGCCACTAGCTGATTGGAAGGGGGCAGGACAGCCAAGTGAGAGGTTTGCCTACTCCTATACTTCTGGAAAGGAAACTAGGGAGGGATCAGCTGTTGGGAAAGAGGAAGGAGGAAGGAGGAAGGAGGAAGGAGGAAGGAGGAAGGAGGGAAATGGGTTTGGCTCACCTGAGTCAATTTCCCATCTGTAAGGGAGAAAGCTAGTTCTGCAAATGGAAGAGCTTGACACATACCTAGACCTGTGATGATGAGGTGATGGGGCATAAGCCTTTTCTTTGGAACCTTATTTATAGAACAACGGGGAAAAATGACTACATATACACGTGATTAGGTTAGCACCCAGACAGCTAGTAATACAGGGGTGAGACATAAGTCTTCCTGTAATCTTGTGCACATCATGACTGGAAAATATTACAAAACACACACATGCTCAAAAACACACATACACACCACATACATACTACACACACATATGCATACACACATGCATATGTATACACACACTCCATACATACACAGCATACACATACACACAACACACACATTCCCCGCAGATATACAACAATAATCCCCTACTACACACATTGAAATTCTACCTCTTATATCTATGTGTACAGAGCACAACATATACATATATATGTTACATATATGCTTTAGTCTCCCTTCATTGCTTTCCTATCTGAGCCCTAGAGAATCTTGTTCTCATTTAACGAGACTATTTCTCTTGCTTCACCAAGAATTCTTTTGGATCAGTGTGAGTGCGTGTGTGTACGTCTGTATGTGTGTGTGTGTGTGTGTATGTGTGTGTATGTGTGTGTATGTGTGTGTATATGTGTGTGTGCGTGTGTGTGTATGTGTGTGTATATGTGTGTGTGCGTGTGTGTGTATGTGTGTGTATCTGTGTGTATATGTGTATGTGTGTGTATCTGTGTGTATATGTGTATGTGTGTGTATCTATGTGTATATGTGTGTGTGTGTGTGTATCTGTGTGTGTATGTGTGTGTATGTGTGTATGTGTGTATATGTATATGTGTGTGTATCTGTGTGTATATGTGTGTGTGTGTATCTGTGTGTGTATGTGTGTGTGTATGTGTGTGTATGTGTGTGTGATGCACAGTGCCCTCTACGTTTACACAGTTTTTACTGTCTACTGTATCGATTCAAAATTCTGATACTGTATTCTGAGTTATTTGTATTTAACGTTTTCAATACTGCTTTCTCTCACAATTAATAGCTATTTTCCCTTGGCTTTAGAATGGTAATATAATTTACAGGGTAATTTGCTTATTTTTTAACTCTAAACCTTATTTTTTGTTTGTTTGTTTGTTTGTTTGTTTGAAACAGAGTCTCACTGTATAGCCCAGGGTATTAATGGAACATTAATTTAATACATTATTAAATATTTTAGGTACTTTCTTTTTTGCTTAAATATATACAAATTATATATAATATTATTATTAAATATTTTAGATATTTTCCTTTTCACTTATATATATTATGTATATATTATACATATCATGTATAAAATATGCTTATTATGTATATATAAGCAAAATAGTGAGAATACTTAATAATGGACTAAATTAACGCTCTATTAATTTAATTTTAAAAGTGACATTAATTTCAAAAGTAAATATATATCTATTTTCTTCACATGTAGGCTTGGCTTTGGGAGGTTCATCTACAGTTGAAGAGTAATTAAGTACAGATCGAAGAACAGGAGATTTATTTTATTTGAGACCTGCAAGGCTCCTCACAGCACAAGTATCATCAACATACACATGCTAGAGTAAGTTACAACTGGCATTTCATGAGACTCTTGTTCATGAACACTTAGATGTCTCACAATATATGTCATGCTACATCTAGCCATTGTTCTTGAGTTTAGTATGGCGTTTGAAAAAGTCCTTAAAGCTATCAGAAGAAATCCTGACACCCAGTGGATCACCAAACCAGCCCACAGGCACAGGGAGATGCGTGGGCTGAACATCTGCTGGCCGCAAGAGCCGTGGCCTTGGAAAAGGCCACACGTTCCACCACACTATTGGTGGATCTCGCCGTGCAGCCTGGAGAAGGGGCAATACTCTTCAGCTCCATCGCCACTGCTAATACACATAATATTTGTAAAATTCATATCCAGTGAACAATTTAGGACAGTTAAAAAAAAAGAAAAAGTCCTTGAAGAGTTCTTTTCTTTCTTTTATGCATTTGAACATCAGCAGTGAACATTCTGGATATCAGTGTCCTATGGGACTGGTCCAGTATGGTCTAGGAGTGGACCATTGTAAGCTTAAGAGGATCAGTTTATGTTTGGCCAGATGTAGATTCATTGATAAGAGCAGAAGTTGGTAGGATCATTACCATTTTCTTTGGAGTCCTTGCTTTGGCCAAGAACCACTGGGCAGTGAGTCTTTCTAAAACTTAGGGCCTCTGGCACCTCACTCTTGCTACTTTGTCACCTGAAGAAGCCCAATCTCAGGGACCTGTTCCCAACTGGCTTTAATAGACATAGGAAGTGCTTTACTGAAGTCAAACAATGGACTATTTTCCTGAGTCCATGTGTCTGAACTCAGTGTTTAAATGTGCCGTGGGTATTTGGGTGATATTTACTTTAAGTTGGTGGAGGTTGACCAAGGAGATGGGCCCATAATATTGGTGGATCCCATCCAACCAGTTAATGGCCTAAATAGAATAAAATTCTGATCTTAAGCTGTCTTTGCATTTAAACTATAGGGGTTTTTATTCCTCTCTAATCTTCAGGGTGGTGATCTTGACCTTAAACTACAACACTGGCTTTTTTCCTGGTTTTTGAGCTCAACTGTCCACCCTGAAGATTTGGGACTTTCTAACCTCCATTACCAATATTAGTTTGAGGCAAAAATGCTGGCCCACTCTCTGTAATCCCAGTGTGCAGAAGGCAGAGTTATAGGATTGTAAGTTTGAGTCCAGCCTGGGCTTTAAAGTAAGACTCCATTTTACAAACTACACAGGCACAGAAATCCTTTTCTCTGTGCACATATCCTATTGGTTCTGTTTTTCTGGAGAACCATGACTAATACACAGGGCATGAGTATTTATGTTTATTTAGTGCAGGATGTGTGTCAGGCATTCTATACATATTAACTCAGAATCTGCAGACAAGTTAGAAGCAACAGAACTCCAAAGAGGTTAAAGAAGATGCTCTTAACTAATTGGTTATTTTTCTGTTTTTCTGACTCCCTGTCCTTGGCTTATAAGGAAAGTAACTGAAAACATGAATCTTTTTTTTTTCTTTTTGGTTGTTTCTACTTTCTTCAAACTCTTCTTAAAGTTGATGTCTTTTAATTACACCATCAAAATGCTCTCTAGGCCAGAGTATAGCTCTGTGGTAGAACATTTATCTAGTGTGTGTAAGGTCAGGCTTCATTCCTCAGCATTGAAAACAATTCTATTAAAATAACAGCAACAACAACAATGATGACGAAAACAAAACAAAACAACAACAACAACAACAACAATTTTATGTATTCACCTTATATCTTGTTCACTGCCCCTCCTGGTCACCCCCTCTCACAATCCTTCTCCCATTCCCCCAACTCCTTCTCCTTTAAGCAGGTAGGGGGATGCCCAGGATACCCCCCCCACCCTGACATATCCAATCTTTGTGAGGCTAAGCTCATCCTTTCCTACTGAGGCCAGGTGATGCAGGCCATCTAGAAGAGCATACACCACATACATTCAATGCTTTTGGGATAGCTCCCATTCCAGTTGTTTGGGACCCACATGAAGACCAAGCTGCACATTGGCTACATATGTGTGGGGGGCAGGGTGTAGGTCCAGCCCATGTATGCTACTTGGTTGGTGGTTCAATCTCTGAGAGCCCCAAGGAACCAGATTAGTTGCTACTATTGATTTTCCTGTGGAGTTCCTATCCCTTAGAGACTGCAATCCTTCCTGCTATTCTTTTATAAGAACCCCCAAGCTTTATCTACTGTCCGCATCTGTCTGTGTCAGTTGCTGGGTAGAGCCTCTCAGGGGGCAACTATGCTAGACTCCTGTCTGCAAGCATAGCAGAGTATTATTAATACTGTCAGGGACTGGTGCTTGCCCATGGAATAGGTCTCAAGTTGGGCTGGTTATTAGTTCCCTCACTCTATCTTCCATCCCCTG
The DNA here is from genome assembly GCF_021556685.1 of Rattus norvegicus. NCBI lineage: Eukaryota > Metazoa > Chordata > Mammalia > Rodentia > Muridae > Rattus > Rattus norvegicus. The sequence goes on along the minus strand of NC_141546.1, from coordinate 64,917,834 downwards.
TCCCTGCAGTTCTTGTAGATAGGTTAAATTTGGGGTTGAAAGTTTTGTGGGTGAGCTGGTATCCCTATTGCTTCATTGGAATTCCTTCCTGGTTCCAATAGGTGGCCTCTTCAGGTTCCAATATCCATAATGCTGTGAGTCGCAGCTAAGGACACCCTCATGGATTCTTGGGTGCCTCCTTTATCCTTTGCCTCTTCCTGGAGATGACCAGTACCTCCCACACTTGTCAGTTTCAGATTTTCATTCATTCTCAAGGCCATCTGGCCATTCTTCCTGTTGATTTCCATACTTAATCCCAAACCCTCCTATTCCCTTCCCCATCCTCTCTCCCACCCCAGTTCCCTCCCTCCATCTTCCTCCTTTGACTATTTTACTTCCCTTTCTAATTGAGATTCAAGCATCCTCATTTGTGTCTTTCTTCTTGTTTCACTTCTTTGGGACTGTGGAGTGTAACATGGGTACCTGTATTTTATTGGTTTATGTTCACTTATAAGTAAGTACATACCATGCATGACTTTTGAGACTGAGTTACCTCATTCAGGATGATATTCTCAAGTTTCACCCATTTGCCTGCAAAATTTATGACGTCTTTGTTTTTTTATAGCTGAATAGTATTCTACTGTGTAGATCACTACATTCTTCAGTTGAGGGACATCAAGGTTGTTTTCAGTGTCTGGCTATCATGAATAAAGCTGCTATGAACATAGTTGAGCAAATATTTTTGTGGGGTGATTGAATATCTTCTGAGAATATGCCAAGGAGTGGTATAGCTGGGTCTTGAGATAGAAGTATTCCAAGTTTTCTGAGAAATCATCAAATTGGTTTCCAAAGTGGATGTACAAGTTTGTACTCCCATCAGCAATGGAGGAGTGTTACATGTCCTTGCCAGCATGTGTTACCAATTCTCAACTTCATATGGAAAATAAAATAGCAGCCTTATTTATAATAGTCAGAACCTGGAAAGGACCCAGATGCCATTCAACAGAGGAATGGATACAGAAAAGATGGTTCATCTACACAATGGAGTACTACTTAGCTATCAAAAACAATGACTTCATGAAATTCATAGCAAATGGATGGAATTAGAAAATATCATCCTGGGTGAAGTAACCCAATCACAAAAAACATACATGATATGCACTCACTGATAAGTGGATATTAGTCCAAAACTCGAATTACTCAAGATTCTATCCACAGACCACATGAAGCTCAAGAAGAAGGATGACTGATGTGCAGATGCTTCAGTCCTTCTTAAAAGAGGTAACAAAAATATTCATAGGAGGGGATATGGAGACAAAGTTTGCAGCAGAGACAGAAGGAATGGCCATTCAGAGCCTGCCCTATCTGGGAATACAGCCCATATATATACAGCCACCAAAACTAGATAGTATCTATGAAGCCAAGAAGTACATGATGACAGGAGCCTGATATAGCTGCCTCCTGAGAGGCTCAGCCAGAGCATGACAAATACAGAGGCGAATGCTAGCAGGGAATCATTGAACTGAGAACAGGGGCCTAATTGGAGGAATTAGAGAAAGGAGTGAAGGAGCTGAAGGGGCTTGCAACCCCATAAGAACAACAATACCAACCAACCAGAGCTCCCAGGGACTAAAGCACTATCCAAAGACTAGACATGAACAGACCCATGGCTCCAGCTGCATATGTAGCAAAGGACGGCCTTGTTGGGCACCAATGGAAGGAGAAGCCCTTGGACCTGCCAAGGCTGGACCCTCCCCTCCACCCAGTGCAGGGGAATGTCATGGATGGGGGTGAAAATTGGGGGTGGTTGGGGAGTGGGAACACCCTTATAGAAGAAGGAGAGGGGGATGGGATAAGGGGACTTATGGATGGGAAACTGGGAAAGGGAATAACATTTGAAATGTAAATAAAAATCCAATAAAAGAAAAAAGAAAAAAAACCCAGGATAGCCAAAACAATCCTGAACAATGATAGAACTTTGGGAGGATCACCAACCCTGATTTCAAACTGAACAACAGAGCAGTAGTGATAAAAACAGCATGGTACAGAACAGACACATTAATCAATGGAATTGAATCAAAGACTCAAAAATAAACCCAGCAACTTATGGACACTTGATTTTTGACAAAGAAGCCAAAAAACATACAATGGAAAAAAGAAAGCATCATCAACAGAAAGTAAATGGATCTACTCTCTAACTCTGTTGCACCAGGCTGTTTAGCAGCCAAGGAAGACTACTGCAAAATTTAAATTGGTTTTTAAATCAGAAAATGTTTTAGTTTCATAGTTCTATATTTATAATGTTTATTGGCATGATATTGTTATTTTCATGTATATTTTAGGATTTACATTTGTGAATGAATAAGGCACAGTAAGTGGAAGAACACAGATCTACTAAGGAAGAAGGGTTTGTAGAGCTCACCAAGAAGCTTTGCTTTGTAGCAGGTGGAGACTACTTCAGAAAGCCACAGTAGTCCAAAATGCAGAAAACCTCTGGCAGTTGAGCACCCATCTACCACATGACCCACGGTTTAGGGAACACTTTAGAAGACAAGGCAGAAAATATAAATGTCATTAGACTTTAAAAAAACCCTTGGTGGCCATACTTAGGTCTAGTTATTATTTTTAAATTCTTATTTATTTGTCATTTAGTGTATATGGGTGTGTTGCCTTCATGTATGTCTGTGCATCATTTGTGTGTTTGGTGTTCATGGAGGCCAGAAGAGAACATAATGTCCCTGGCGCTGAGTTACAGAAGGCTGTGAGCCATAGGACTCAAACCTGCATCCTCTGGAAGGGCAGATGGCCCTTGACCACTGAGCATCTCTCCAGCTCTTACGTCAGATTGTTTAAGCTCCTGTTGCCCTTTTTGTGATATCAGACATTTTTGTACCTCAAAATTTACCATCCTAAATATTTAAAAACAGGCAGTTCTGTGGTCTTAAATCCTTTTTCATGTTGTATGACTATCACCATGATCTGAAGTCCTTTTTATCTAATAAAACTGAAACCATTAAAAAAAAAAAAAAAAAAAAGAAGACAAGGCAGAGAGGACCAGAATTTCTGCTTCATGATAGTGTCTTCTATGAAGAGCAGGGAAGCTGCACCTATGAGATTTCAACAATACTCTTATCTAAATAATACCTAAAACACGGTATCACCAATTGACAGACCAAGGTGAATGGGGGGAATTCTCACAAAGCTTTACTTTCAGAAGAGCTACAGGAAATTAATGGGTGCTGAGAAAGGGGCAGTCTTGTTCAGAGGGAACCCTCTCTGATAGGATGTCAATCCTAAATGTTAGCCCCCAAAACAAATGAGCAATATCAAATACATTTCTACAGATTGTGTTTATAAACATTATAGATGTGTGTGTGTAACAATTATAAAATTATAATTAAAAAATCAGAGGGCATAAATTTGAGGAGTGGGAGGAACATGGGAGAAATTAAAAGGAGGAAAGGTAGAGAAAGAATGCTATAAATACAGTACTAATGTATTAAATTCACAAAGAATAATAATTTTAAAAACTGAGATAGGAGAATGGAAAACTACTTAAGAACATTAGCAGAAGGGAGGGGTGGGTGGTCAGTGTCAAGGGGTCATCCATGTTTGCTAATTGCTGCTAGTAAGAATTGGACTCATATCTCCATACTGGGAGATAGAGATGCTGTTTTTCTTGATTATTAAATTTCAAACCTATGACTCCTAGGTCAAAAAAAAAATCCTTGGGTAGAAAAAGATTTGTATCTCAAAGGCACAGAGAAATAATTTAGAATTGTAATTAGTTTTTTGTTCTGTTTTGTTTTTAATGAAAATTAAAAGGCATGATGATCTATGGAAAGGAGGTCAGAGGCCTGTCTATAGTTTGCCAAACTGAGAGGAACAGAATGTTAAGGCTGTCTCCATCAGAAGTTCATGTAACAATAATTTAAATGCTACCAGAAACATGTGAGAATGGAAGGGAAAATTACAGGCTAATTCGACTCATAAATATGGAGATGATTTTATACAAAACATTTAGTAAGAAAGTATAAGCAATAAATGGAAAAGATTCCACACCATGACCAAATGCAATATTAGGAACTACGTTCTTTTAGTTTATAGCAGTTACAGATAAACAGAAAAATATAGGACCCTTCCAATGTATGCATGTAAAGAGCATTTGTTAGAATTTAGCAGCCAGTCAGAATTAAAATCAAATTTAACAACATAGATGAGAACTGCTCTAACTTAATAAAGGGGCTCAATAAAAGCACGCAAGTTAGCTTAACATTGGCATTTATTCTTTTCAGAACGTGGATATGCTGATGATCTTCATATCGCAATGAAGACACGTGACACTTCAAAATGATTGCATAGGAGCTTACAAATGATTCTGAGGTGAAATAAATCTATTTGGAATAATACATTAGGAAAAAGCAACCGGAAAACCACGATGAAAGGAATCCCACAGAACATGTCTGACTTTCATGCTTTTCCCTCCAAAGAAACTTGGTTGGAACAGATTTAAGAAACGATTCATTAACACAGTCTTCAGGTTCGAAAACATGCACAGAGCTTTCGACTACAGACACTGGTGTTCAGGATTGAGGGAAAGATTATTGTTTTGTCTAATGACAAGTTTCAGGAAATTTTGTATCAATAGACTGTTTTAGTTATCAATCACTTTTCACCCAGTGAAACTCTGGAGATGTCCGCACATGGTAGTGTTCCTCTTGCTAAACCCTCTCTTTAGTGAGACATCATGTGACCGATAGCATCACTTACCCTTAATCACAGGCGCAGAAGACTGCACAAATTTATGTGCATGGATGCTCTGTCCCAAACCATAAAACCAAAGATAAGGACATTGTGGCCACAACTCCAGTGGGATGAGATCATGCTAGATGTAAACTGTTAAGTCACATTCTGCTCCTGAAAACCCTGCAAACAGTGTTAGGTCTTCTGCCATGGAGAAAATGAGTAAAGATTCTCATTTCTGGCGTCTAGGACAAGTCCCTCTGTCAGCGAAAAGTGAACAGCTATTTGGCAGTGAACACCATCGCTCTGAATAGAAGTAAATAACCACCATCAATAAGACTTTAAAAGCTTCTATTCTGGGGGGTCTGGCAAAAATCTGATTCTAAAATTGGATTTAGATATTTACATACAATTTTTGATGTTTGCATAATGCTAAGAAAACTGTCTAAACTGCCAAATTAAAATACTAGAAATGTAAGTACCCAATTCACGTAGCTTGTCACTGGAACTCCCACGTGCTAGCAGTTTTGTATAGGCAGTTAAAGAAATAGGGCTATGCCAACCATCTCATGCTATAAGATAAAATAATACACTAGTATGGTATAGTACTCCACTATCACCATAGCAATATTTCCAACGCTTTTTTTCTGACTAGACTAAGTCAAGCATAAGACTTATGATTACTCGATTACCTCTTTCATGAAACACTCTATTGGATATTGTACTTTATCCATTTATAAATGAGTTCCTAATCAAGTGTGTCTTTCTGGGTCTAGGTTACCTCACTCAAGATGATATTTTCTAGTTCTGTCCATTTGCCTGCGGATTTCATGATGTCTTTGCTTGGTAATCCTCCATTGTGTAAATGTACCACATATGCTTGATCCATTCTTTGTTTGAGGCACATAGAAGTTATTTCTAGTTTCTGGCTATTAGAAATAAAGCTTCTATGGACACAGTTGAGCAAGTGCCCTTGTGGTATGGTGGTGCATCTTATGCCCAGAAGTAGTATAGCTGGGTCTTGAGTTTTAACTATTTTCTGAGAAACCCTCCAAATTGATTTCCAAAGTGGTTGTACGCAAGTATTTGCCAATTTCCCTACTCTTCTATTTCTTCCATGTATTCCATTTGGGAAAACATGCTCTCTGGCCAAACTCCTCCATTCCATCTTCCTCTTTTGCAAACCATTGGTGAGCATGCTCCCCTTCACTTTTCCTCTAAAAGTTCCGCTGATGCTCTGCATTACCATGAAGGTAACATACGCCTTTCCTCTGTTGTTACTCAAGAGAAGTCAGCTTCAGAATAATCATTACTTCTTGGACGACAGCTCCTTACTACAGATTTTATGGTTCTTGGCTTTTAGTATTTCAGTATGATTTATCTGAGCGAGATGAACAATCTGTCTCCTGGGATGTATTTAATCTCTGGACCTCACATTATCTCTTCTCAGTCTGTGATAGTCCCAGTCTGTATCTGCTCCAATATTGAGCTAGCCACTCCTTTGCTTTCCTTTTTGATGGCTCTTTATAACATGTCTCAACCATGACACAGTGTAGGTTGTCCCAATGCCTCCTTCACATCTGTCATGTGGGCATATTCCACACATTGTCTCTCTGTGTGCTGGGATGGATAATTTGTTTTATCTCTGTTAGTTTACCAGATGTCTTCTTTTACTACATCTATCAGTTCCTTCTGTTCCCATTAACCCTAACATTTCTTTTACCAAATTTTCTTTCATAGAAGGTCTGCTTGATTTTTCCTCACATCTGTGCTCCACTTTTCCAGAGTTTCTGTTTCACACACACTTATGAGTTTTTTTCCTTAAACAAGGGGTGTAGAGTTTGAAGGCCCATGCTTGATTGATTGTTGTAATGTCTGTTTTGTTTTGTTCATGCAACTCTTTAAGCTGTGTCTCTTTGTGGAAAACTCTATTTACTTTTATTTTATGTTATTACAAGCTTTATAGTAAACATTTGTTGCATGAGGAAGCACAGTACCATTTCTTGGTGCTTCCATGGGTTTTCTTGTCTTTGTTACTTAGCTCATTTTTACTTCATGCTTCTTCTAGCTCCTGCAGATTCCGTTCTATGCTTTCCTCATCTCTCTGGTTTGAAACTTTCTTCTAAAAAATTTGGGGAATTCCCAAACATTTTAGAAGGCATTCAATATTAAAAATACTAGTTTTACTAGAGATAACTCAATGGTGTGAGTGCTTTCTCTGAAAGCTCAAAGGACTAAAGACTTGAGTTCAAATCCCACAGCACCCATGTAAAAAGATGGACAATGTCTGCACATCTCTGTGACTCCAGCATTGGGGGAAGGGGGTAATGATCTGAGAGCTCACTGTCCATAAAGTCTGTTCAAAACAAAGACCTTCCCATTCAATGAGAGACTCTGCCTCAGTATAATAAAATGGAATAATAGAAGACACCTGAGGTCTCTTTCTGGACTCTGCATATGCACCCATGTACGTGCACCACACACGAATACATCAATATACTTGCACACACACTAAACATATCATACAAATCATAACATACAGACACAGATAATTTTATTTTATTTGTGTGACACTTATTCTCCCTACCCCCATTTATTTTTTCTTTCTAGTAAAATGTTATCTGAATAACAGAGCAAAACAGTACCAGAAATTCTACAATACTTTATCTATAATACTCAATACATTTATATTGTTTTGGTCTGGTTCTTAGTCACATTCTTTCTTTATCCCAAATGTTAGAATTATTGTTTTCATATCATTGTATCAAGATTGCTTGATTTACACATACCTGCCAGTTTTATTTGTTCATCATTCCTCTCGTATCTCAGATTGTTTGGGCGCTAATTCTGTCTGTTCTATAGTATGGATTCCTTGGTAATGAAACATCTCAGTTTAGTTTGTCAAAAATCTTCACTTTGCACATTAATTTCCTTTCAACCATTTCCTAACTCATCCTGCAGTGGTTACTGTCATTGTTGTTCTTGTTTTCTGTTGTGTGTAACTCATGTTTCCAGAGTTGGTCTGTGTCTCTAATTTTAGCACACTTGGAATATACCACAATTCCTAAATCTGTGCACTCTTATGCTTTTTGAGTTTCAAAAAATTGCACTGTTTGGTCTGGGGAGATGGTTTGGCAAGTAAAGTGCTTGGTATACAAGCATGAGGATCTGAGTTTGGATCCCTGGCCTACAAGTACAGCAGCACTTCTCTGTAATCCTTGTTCTGGGAAAGCAACATGACAGAGACAGATGGACTTGTTGGCTAGCCAGGCTATCCAAAACAGTGAGTACTAGCTTCAGTGAGAGACCTTGTCTAAATGAATACAGTGGAGAGAGACAGAAGAAGATACCCATCAATCACTGACCTCCATAGATGCATGCATCTGCATACACGTGGACATATTTTTGTACAAATTATTACAATCATATTTAAACTTTTATATCCTCTTATTCTAGAACTCTGGGTAATTCTGTTCATTTGTTAGTCTTTTGTTCTAAACTTTTTCATAATTTTTTTTAGATCTTTGGCTCTTTCTTATATAGTCTATACAATTCTTAACAATCTCAAGATATGTAGCCATCAATTTTCTCTTTAGTTGTGTTCACTACTTAACTGACTAATGAGTTTTTATTTCAAGTTATATTTTCATTTACAGATGTTTCACCCCACTTTAGCTGAAAGTTAAGAAGCACTTTGAGATTTCAGAACTAGCCTCAACCTCAATATCCTCAGGGTTTTGACAATGTTTGCCTCAGGTCTACCAAACTCCTCTAGTTTGTCTACTGCTCCTAGCTCTCAATTTAACACAGTCCACTCAGAAAAAGAAGTAAAAAACACTATAATTTCTAAACCTTTGAAAGACTACCAGTGCTTCATAGATTACTCTATGTGCTTAAAATCCATTAGTGAAAGATTGCACAAAAATTTATTCTACAAGCATACTATAAGTTGTCCAATTAAAGTAAATGTTTAAGCTCAATTCTTACAAACAGAAGGATCTACACTGTTATCAATATCCCCTGTCAGGGACATTAAGCTCAACTTACTTTATGGAGTTTTTTTCATTCCTAAGGAAAATCAGTTAAGATGTTAGGACTCTAGCAAAGTTTAAGGCACTATGCTCTTTAAACACAACATCTTTGGTCAACACTATATAAAGTAGCAGTTTATATTCCCATACTACCTCTCTTTTTCTGCTAATTTTTCCAAGGACATTTCTCTCATATTTTTGGTTGTGAGCCTAGCCTTTAATGGCTGAGCCATCTCTCCAGCCCTCCAAGGACATTTCTCAATTCTCTACCTGTTACCATAATTTTACTCCTTCCCACTACTTGATTGACTCTAAAGTGGAAGAAATGGTCACTCTAAAGTAGAGTAAGAGCTGATTGTGTAAATGTACATTTCATATCTGAATAAACAAATAAGCAAATTAGACCAAGTCCTTATATTATTAACAAACTATCCAAGAACTTAATTTGAAAGTTTTTCACTCAAATAGACCCATGGTAACTTATTCAACTCATCATGTGCCAAATTTAATATGCTCATTCATTCGACAAATGGTTACTAAGTTCCTATTATTTCCTAGGCACTATAATAGGCACTAGGGATACAATAGCAATCAAAGAAAGCAGTTCGTGTTCCCAGGCAGCTTACAGTTTAGCCAGAGATACAAACTACTGAAGCAATAGTAATTACTACCCAGCCATCTGTGAAAACAATGGGGAAGCGCTGGGTTCAGTGGAAGCACGCAAAATACAGAAAGATTACCCTGCAAATGTGAAGGGGCAGTGAGCTGTGTGAGAGCAACGAGGTAAAAACACAAGAAAGGAAAAAAATCACCTTAGTGAAACACAGAGTTTCTGAGGGGTTGAACGGAAGAGAATGACGTACTGTGCCTTAGCTACTTCTTCCTTGCTTTAAAGAGACACCACAGTCAAGGCAATTTATACAAGGACTCATTTAGCTAGGGGCTTGCTTAGATTTCAGAGAGTGAGTTGTGGTCATTATGTCAGAGAACATGGCGGCAGGCAGGCAGGCATGGCACTGGAGCAGTACTGAGAGCTTAAGTGTTGCAAGAAGATTATTTTCTTGCTCTTTCTAGGGTGTAGTTTTCCTCCTTGTGTTGGAGTTTCCCATCTATTATCCTTTGCAGGGCTGGATTTGTGGATAGATATCATGGAATATCTTGGTTTCTCCATTTATGGTAATTGAAAGTTTTGCTGGGTGTAGTAGCCTAGGCTGGCATTTGTGTTCTCTTAGGGTCTGTATGACATCTGCCCAGGATCTTCTAGCTTTCATAGTCTCTGGTGAGAAGTCTGGTATAATTCTGATAGGTCTGACTTTCTATGTTACTTGACCTTTTTCCCTTACTGCTTTTAATATTCTTTTTTTGTTTTGTGCATTTGGTGTTTTGACTATTATGTGATGGGAGGATTTCCTTTCTGGTCCAATCTGTCTGGAGTTCTGTAGGCTTCTTGTATATTCATGGGCATCTCTAGGTTAGGGAAGTTTTCTTCTATAATTTTGTTTAGGATATTTACTGGCCCTTTAAATTGGGAATCTTCATTCTCTTCTATACTTATTATTCTTAGGTTTGGTCTTCTCATTGTGTTCTGGATTCCCTGAATATTTTGGGTTAGGAGCTTTTTGCTTTTTGCATTTTCTTTGGCTATTGTATCAATGTTTTCTATGGTATAGTCTATGTCTTTTTACTGGGGAATTGAGCCCATTGATATTAAGAGATATCAAGGCATAGTGATTGTTTCCTGTTGTTTTTGTTGTTAGAGGTGGAATTATGTTTGTGTGGCTATCTTTTTTGGGGATTGTTGCAAGAAGATTACTTTCCTGTTTCAAGTGTTGAGATAGATACTATGAGGGAGAACAAGAGATCTCAAAGCCCATCCCCAGTGACACACCTCCTCCAACAAGGCCACATCTCCTAATCCTCCTCCACCAACTAGGGACCAAGCATTCAAATATATGATGCTATGGGACTAATCTCATTCAAACCACTTCTGTCCACTTTTGGGAAAGATTATAAAAGATGAGTTTTGAAAATTACTGGGGCTATAGAACTGATAGCATGTTGAAGTGTTGTGCTTAAAATCAATGGAGGGTCATTGGAAGATCATATGTGGATGTAACTCTGCTAGAATGTAAGGGCCGGAATGTAAAATGCTGGAGGGTGGCTATCTGGGAAACAAAGTGGGATATGTTCTGCTAAGTTGAACAAAATATGATGGTGCCTCTTACAAAATTGCAGAGGGTGGGTGTGGAAGCAAACAGACTTATTCGCTACCATCCAGAAAACATGTGTCGATTGTATGGAAGTGAGAGAGTAACAGAGGATAGTTCAAGAGTAGACTGTGTGATTTTTGCCTAGTAAACTGTCCCCAGAGGAAAACAGATCTTGGATAGTGGCTGACAAATTTGGATCTTACTAATGCATGAAGCTGGCTTTCAGCCTAGTAGCCATTTATAATTTGTATAGAAGAGAAGCCTTCCTTCCATTGTTGTTTACCAACTCAATGACGAGAGATCCTTCCTTATTTGTTCTTGGTTGTCACTAGTTCCCAGTTGAGGAAAACGCTCTCGCAATCCAGGTATTTGGCAGGAAAAGCAGATCCAGTAGTCAGTCTGACTCCATCAAAATGAGGCAAGGACAAGGAAGAACTTGAGACATGTTGTTGCCAGGAGTTTGGAAATGTAAAACTAGCTGTAGTTTAGGGTTACTGCTCCTATGCTGGGATAGACAATGTCTGTCAGGAGCTGATTCTCATGACAGATTAGGAATCTAGAAAAAGGTCCATCCAGCAAAACCTTCAATTGCCTCAAAGTATAAGAAGCCAAAAATGTTTATAGTCAATGGTTATAAGTGTGGGTTTTAGGTCTATTGTGTGAACGTTGGCCAGTGACAAAGGTTCAAATTTGAACTTCTCGATTGATCACCTCCCGCTGGAGCTCATTACTTTATCATGATATGGCCTTGTTACTTTATCTGTGCAAAAGATAACTTACGTATCTAATTGGGTTCTTATAAGGATTATATAGATTAATACATAATGACTAGAAAAGACTAGCTATTATTACCTTAGCTCAGCTCTTCATAGGCTGAGAGCTGTGATTGGGAGATGAGCAAGGAAAGAGTGGGGTAAAACAAGACTTTAATAATGAAATAAAGGTCTTAACTAAAACCTTGCTGATGTGTTAAGGCTCAAGAACCACAGAGCAGAAGTGTGTTGTGCTGGCCACTATGCCATGGTGGTACCTCCTGAAGCTTTCTGGGCCTGGATGATTGTGACTCACCTTGCATGCTAGGCAAGCCTACACAGACCCAGGCAGTGGGCCTCATCAAAGGAACTCAAGTCCCCCAAATACAGGTCAAGGTAATCCCTCAATAAGGTCCCTTTGATGTTTGCAATTAACTTTCACTCTTTGTCATGGTATTTAGACTTTGGCCTCTCACTGATTTTAAAAGGAAGTGTGACATTTTTGAGACGGGAATCAGATAATTGGGGGGCAATCTGAGCGACATTTTCGATTGTGTTCCAACTGCGGTACGTGAGGTACATGCCACTTTCTTAGTAGATTATTGGCAGTCGGACAGGCTGAGTCATTGCTTAAATGTATTCAAGTAGAATTATTGAGCAGAACAACAGGGTGTGTGTGTGTGGGGATCTAGCAGGAAACAAACCATGTGGGTCATTTTGAGGTGTGACTTCTTAGGATGTTTGTTTAGATTTATTTGAATAATACAAGGGCATTAAATATGGGGCAAGGGGGACTTTTCTGTATCTTGAAGGAAATTTTTATCATGTATATTTTGTCACTTCGTTTTCCATTTTTAGGAAAGATTATGTTCCCTTTTATGTTAGAATATTTTTTTCAAGATATGACTAAATTAAATTTTTTTTAAAGCTAGAGTAACTGGTTTTGGCGGTGCATGCCTTTAACCCAGCACTTGAGAGGCACAGACAGGCAGATTCTGAGTTGAAGGCCAGCCTGTTCTACCTACCAAATTGGAGGTTAGCCAGAGCTATATAGTGAGATCCAGTCTCAAAAAAATAAATAAACTAAATAATTAAACCTAAAAAGGAAAATGTTCCTCA